>NC_134803.1:0-85000 GCF_046742065.1 Oratosquilla oratoria | reverse complement strand
TGTCCCATAAAAAGGAACTTTTTTTCAAGTTATGAGACACTAGAAATGCCCTTGTTTGTTGAAGTAGGATATTATAGAGCTTTGAAAGCTTATGGGGTAGGTGATGTTTGCATTAAATTGAAACTACCTAATGATGAAATAAGTAATTGTACTGTTAAAGATGTTCTCTTCATTCCTTATTTAACTTATAATTTGATGTCAGTACCTAAGATGGTTATGCATAACAAAACTGTAAATTTCCATGAAGGTAAATGTGAAATTTTCAACCCAGAAAATGAGTTGTTGGCTGTTGCAAATTTAGTAGGGAATTTGTATTTTCTAGAATGTGTTAGTGATATTGCAGCCGCAACAACACTTGACTCTGTCTCCAATTCTGTACCTGTTGCACAGACAAAAGAGATGCTATGGCATCGCAGGTTAGGCCACCTTGGCATTGATAATCTTTGTAAATTAGTTAGGAAAGATTTGATAAATGGTGTCAACAGTTCTCTTATAAGTGACTATTTTTCGTGAAAGCTGCGTTGATGGTAAAAAAAAATCATAGACAACCATTTCGATCATCACTGAAGTAAGGAAATAGACAACTGTTTGAATTAATACATACTGATGCATGTGGGAAGCTTAACCCTAGTTCTTTAGGTAATGGTAATTACTTTCTGACCTTCATAGATGATGCTTCAAGGTATACATGGGTGTGCGTTTTGTCAAATAAGAGTGATGTTTTCAACAAGTTTGTAGAGTGGAAGACATTGGTTGAGAAACAATATGATGCTAAAATCAAACTTGTGAGATCAGATAACGGGGGAGAGTATACCTCCAATGAGTCCAAAATTATCTTAAGAAGGAGGCTATACGTCATGAAACTATTGTACCTAAAACTACTGAACAGAAAGGAAAAATCGTACACTGGTTGAAACCGTAAGAGCAATGCTATCAGATTCAAACTTACCTAAGTCATTTTGGGCTGAAGCTCTAAGTACAGCAGTCTATATTAGGAATAGGTGTCCAACAGCTGCTCTAACAGACATGACACCATATGAAGCTCTAAACGGCAGAAAACCTAATGTTGAACATTTCAGAATTTTTGGATGTGTATCATATGTTCATGTACCTAAAGATGAAAGATCTAAATTAGATTCTAAATCTAAGCGTTGTGTTATGTTAAGATATGGATCTACTACTAAAGGTTACAGATTGTATGATGTAACTAGTAAGAAAATAATTTACAGCAGGGATGTAATTTTCAATGAATCTCAAATGTATTTTCTTGAGAAGGAGTGTGCTAATGTTGATTCTGTTTCAGTTGAAAAAGTTTATATTTTCATTCCTGTAGATAAAGATTAGAAAAATGGAAATGAAGCTCCTGAAATGCATGTTAGGCAGTTCAATAGAGATAGACGTCCACCAGAACGTCTTGGTGAATGGGTTAATATTTGTGATGCACCATCACTCGGCGAACCACAAAGTGTTGAGGATGCTTTGAATGGACCTGAAAAATCTCTTTGGAAACCAGCTATGCAGAGTGAAATATCAGCTCTTTCTTCTAACGGTGTTTGGGATTTGACAGAGTTGCCAGAAGGACGAACTCCCGTCAAACCAAAGTGGGTTTTCAAAAAGAAAATTGGACCTGATGGCTCAGTTTCCTCTTACAAAGCTTGCTTAGTTGCTCAAGGTTTTTCACAAAGACCTGGTATTGACTATGATGAGACCTTCAGTCCCGTGGTTAGGTTTGAGTCAATACGTACCATCTTATCATTAGCTGCTCGAGAAGGATTAGAGATCCATCAGATGGATGTATCTTCTGCATTTCTCAATGGAGAACTGCGTGAAGAGATTTACTTAACTCAACCCGAATCTTTTCATGAACCTGGAAAAGAGGAGTTAGTGTGCAAACTAAACAAGGCCATCTATGGCCTCAAACAAGGTCCTAAATGTTGGAATGACAATTTGGATAAATTTCTTAAAGACATGCATTTTGAACAAAGTCCTAGTGATTCATATGTTTACACTCGCATGTATGATAATGATTTGTGTATAATTGCCATATATGTTGATGATGTCATTTTAGCTTGTAAGTCCTTTGATATTATTGCTGAGATTAAGAATTTGTTGAGTGAGCGTTACTTGATGAAGGACTTAGGAGAATTGAACTACTTTCTAGGTGTAAAAATTGCACAGAATAATGGTAAAATCTTCATCAATCAATCTGGATTTATCAAGAGTGTTCTTAACAAGTTTGGCTTTGGTGACTGTAAGCCTGTATCTACTCCATGTGATGTAAGCAATGTTCTTTTAAAAAACTATGATTAATCAATCTGCAGTTGGCAGTTTGTTATTTTTGTCCACAAAAAACCAGACCAGACATTTCATATGCAGTATGTAATGTTGCAAAGTATTGTAATAAACCTTATCAACAGCATTGGTCAGTAGCTAAGAGGATCTTCAGATATCTTAAAGGAACCATTACAGTTGGACTGCTCTATACTATAGTAGACGCAACGAGAAGTGGCCGCTAAGGCGGGGTTAGGGATTTTTTTCCCGGTGTGGCCACATCTCCACAGATAACACGGCCCGCACGGCTCGCCCGCCCACCCGCCACTCTCTCTCTCTCTCTCTCTCTCTCTCTCTCTCTCTCTCTCTCTCTCTATATATATATATATATATATATATATATACATATATATGTATATACATATATATATACATATATATCTATATATATATATATATATATATATATATATAATGTATTTATCCATGGCGAGAACGTGTGTGTGGATGCAATGCTTTCTGAATATAGTGTGGGGGCGTAGCCAGAGACGGGATGGGGTGGCAACGTCGCTCTCTCCCGCTCATATGCCATGTCTACGACTCGAGGAAACGAAACCTTTGTATAGAAAACATTGCTTTGATTTTTACCTCAGTGGTAGTGTGTGACAAAAAATTGTAATATGATTATATGTGGCAACATTATAAGATTATAAAATATAATTTAGAATAAAATAAAATTATAAAATAATTATATGTGGCAACACAGGGGGAATCCCCGTGCTCAGCCCTAACGCCCAGTTTTCGATGCAACGAGTATAATGATGATGTAAATGAATGTGTAGGTTTTGCTGATGCTGACTGGGCTGGTGATAGATCTGTCCGTAAATCCACATCAGGTTATTGTTTTAGGCTCGTGACTAGTGGACTGATTTCTTGGCGCTCAAACAAGCAATCGTGCGTTGCACTCTCAACTGCTGAAGCTGAATATGTAGCACTATCTGGTGCAGCACAGGAAGCTGCTTGACTTAAATCTTTGGTAACGGACTTGAAATAATGATTGTCAAAGTCCTATAACTATCTTTGAGGGTAATCAGTCTGCTGTAGTCCTTGCGAAGAATCAGAAAGATCATTCTCGTACTAAACATATTGATATAAAGTTTCATTTTGTGAGAGAGTTGATCAATAACAGAACCATTGGTGTAAAATATTGTTTAACTGATAATATGTTGGCTGATATATTAACCAAGGCACTCCCTTTAGATTGTGGCAATTGTTGTTACGGGAATGACATTGTTTACCTTGAGCTACGGCAATTTCCTGAAAGCTTGTTTAATTTTCGAATCGGGAATCTTTCCTGTAACTTCGTACCACACTATCGTAATTTTAATTAATATATTATTAAACTCCCCTCCCTCTTTATTATTTATTTAAGCCTATGTTGTAATTTGATTAACAAATCGGGAACTTGATAACTTACTTGAAGTATCAGTTGTCCCGTGGCTTCGAAGCCGTTTTGAAGACTCGTTAGAACTCCAGCCGAACGAGACTAAATTTTAATGCCTGAATCGCTAGACTAGCTTCAACCCTGGTACCAGAGACAAGCTTTAACCCTGTCACCAGAAGGACAATAAAACCTCGGCTAAGGATTTCTACAGCCATCGAAGCCTCAAGAATTCAATTCATTTCCGACGATTAGTTAGAGAACTCAAACAGGTAAGTTCTCTAACGTTCTCAGTTTGGATCAATTAATTACGACAAGATAAGTTTCAAAATTTAGAAAAGGGATAGGAATGACTGAACAAAAAGTGAATGAATAGAATTTACAAAAACAATACAATCTGAGAAGGAGTGTTGAAATATAAATATTTGTTATTGTGCATCTTGTGTTGTTTTTGATTGAATGTACAATGCAATGTATAGTAAGAATGTTGTCATTTGATTTATTGTATAATCTGTACTTATTTGCATGTATAACAAAGTTCAGTTGCTAGGCCTGAGAGATTCCCGCGCTAAGGGAGACGCTACGCCATTGCAGGTTAGTCATGGTGGAGCCACGGTGTGGAGAGGTTGATGTGTATATTATTATCTGAACATAAATTTATGTTTGTCAAGTATATTGTGCCTTTGAAGAACAATAAACAGTTACGTGTTTTTCTAAGCGTTTACAATATACCCATAACTGTTAACATTAGTTTGGTGTATATTTTACATTTCTCAGTTTTTTTTTCTTCACATTTTCCAGGCTTTATCTCTTCTGTATTTTGCCTCACTGCACTTTTTATTATACCAGGGTTTTATATATAGCCTACCCTTTCCTATTTTTGTCTAGGTACATACCTATCCCCTCCTTCATTATAGATTTCCTTCCAAACAGTCCATTTCTCTTCCACCTTTGTTTCGTTATTGTTATTTGTTTCCCATTTTGCTTCTCGAAAGAATTTTCTAAGTTTCTCAAAATCTGTTTTGTTATACATTAGTCTTCCTTTTCTGGGTTTTTCGTTAATTTCTATATTTGTTTCTTCATTTAATTCTAGTTCTATTAGTATGTGATCACTTTTTCCAACTAGTGTCTTGTACTCGATTATATCCACAATTCTAGCCTGTGTGTATTTACCTATTTGTATTTTACGGGAAGGGGAGCTATGCTCGTAGTGTCCCGTCTCCATATCTCGTTTTATCCAGACTGTTCGTGTACGTATATCGTTTTTGCACATACCACATTCTCATCTGACTTGTTCCAAACGTCTATTATCCTGTGGAGAAAGTTGTTCTTTTTCAGGTCTCTTCTATAATTGTCTTTCTTGGTTTTCTCTCCATGTCCTCTTGTATCTCTACTATCCCATTTTATTGGATCCTCATTATCAATATTTTCTATGCCTTTCATGATTCTATAAATAGTTATCAAGTCTCCTATCTCTCTTTTCTTTGCTCTAATGTCTGTAGCTCAAGTTTTGGTAGTCTCTCCTCACATGATAGATCTGAGAGCATTGGTGCCAGTATCGTAATTCCTCATTGTATTCTTTCAAGTTTTGTTATACATCTTTTTGTACTTGGTGACCACGTCGTCGCTGCATACTCCAATTTTTGTCTTATAAAAGTGACTTGTATTTTCTTCACCATTTCTTCGTCCAGGTATGTAAATACCACTTTGATTGATCTATCAAATTATAAGTTTCTCCAAAAACTTTGTTTATGTTTCTCAGGGGACATATTATTCATAACAATAACTCCCAGGTCCTTCTCTTTTTCCATTTTTTTTTTTTTTATTTCTTCCTCTCCCAATGTATATGATCCCACTATTTTTTTTTCTAAATTCCATTATATTTCACTTCTTAATATTGAATTCCATCTCCCACTTCCTACTCCATTTCCATACTTTATTGAGATCACTCTGCAGCGTCTCACAATCTTCTTCAGTGTTCACTGTTTTCAATATTTTTGCATCGTCCGCAAAGAAGCTCATTTAACTTTCAATTCCTTCATACATATCATTAATATATATATGGCAAGTATTATTGGGCTCAAAACTGTTCCTTGTGGAACTCCACTATATCACCTCATCCCAATTGGAATGTTTGTCTCTTATCACCACTCTCATTTTCCTTTCATGCAAGAAGTCTTCCATCCAATTAAGTAGTTTGCCCTGCATTCCTCCTGTTAATCTCTTTAGGAATTTCTTATGTGGCATCTTATCAAAAGCTTTTTTTCAGGTCTAGAAATGCACAATCGGCCCATCCATCTCTTTCTTGGATTATATCTATTAGTCTTGAATAGAAACACATCAAGTTTGTGACACATACTCTTCCTTGTCTAAATCCAAGCTGCCTCGGATTTAGTACTTTTTTTTTATGCTTTACCCATCTAATTTTGACAATTATTTCGCAAATTTTAGCTACTACTTGTAAGAGAGACAGGTCTATAATTAGGAAGGTCTTCTTTGTTTTCCCCTTTATATATTGGCACTATATTTGCTCTTTTCCAATCGTCTGGAACTTTTCCTTCCTTCAACGAACTGCTTATTAGACTATGTATTTTGTCTGTTAGTTCGTTCCTGCATTCTCTCAAAATTCAGTTTGCCATTTCATCTGGACCATGCGATTTTCTAACATCGAGATTACTCAAGTGATTCATTATTTCATTCTTTGTTACTTATATTTCTTTCATAGGGGGGAATTTCCCCTCCCACTCGACATTTATTAGTTGTATGTTCTCTCTCGTAAAAACTTATTTCAAATGCTTGTTCATAATTTCTGCCATTTCTATTTCCTCTGTGCATTCTATTCCTCCTTGTCGTAGTTTCACTAATTCTTGTTTGTTTTTCAGTTTGTTGTTTACAAATCTATAAAATAGTTTTGGTTGATCTTTACATTTTTCTATGATATCCCTTTCGTATTTTTTCTTTTCTTCTCTGCGCACTAGTACATATTCATTTCTATAACCAGTATATATTTTCCATTTTCGTTTTTTCTTTCTTTCCTCCATTTTATCCAAGCTTTATCTCTTTTATCTTTTAACTCCCTACATCTTTTTTTGTACCAATATTCTACATATCCTTTTTCTTGTTTTTGTCTTGGAACATACTTTTTCACTCCCTTATAAAATTTTGTCAAGATTTCCCATTTCTCTTCTACTGTTGTTTCCTCTTCGTATATCCCCTCCCAGTCTGCTTTTTGAAAAAGAATCTCATTTTATCAATTTTTTTCTTTACATCAATCTTTCCTTTCTATGTTGTTCGTTTTTTTTCTGCATTTAGTCCCAGTTCAACTAATATGGGGTCACTTTTACTTATATTCAATCTTGTCCACTATTTCAGGTTCTGATGTGATTATTAGGTCTAGTCTCGATGGCTCTTCCTAATTTCTATACCTAGTATTCTCTTGTATCCATTGTGTCATTGTATGTTCTATAATCATATCAAGTAGTACATTTCCCCATAGGTCGGCTCCAACTTTCCCTGTCATCTCTTCCCAGCAGATTTCTTTATAATTAAAGTCACCCATTATAACTATTCTTTCTCCATCTTCCATTAACTTATTTAGTGTTATCCTTGTGTCTTCTAACATATTTTTGTATTCTCTCTCTTCCCATGAAGCCGTTTTAGGAGGCACATAATTTACCACAAACTTCCTGCTCTTCTTGTCCCCGTCCTCTATTTCCATCATGATCATTTCCACTCTATTCTTTCCATATGTAACATTCCTCACATTTATATCCTTTTTAGTCAGAAACATAACTCCACCACCTTGTTTTGCTTCTCTGTTTCTAATCCAATAATTATATACATCATGTCCTATAGTGTTGGGTGGTAATGGATCTTTCAATTTTGTCTCCACAATTCCCATTATGTCCGGTTCTTTTTCCTTCAGGTAATTATTCAGTTCATTCAAGCCTGTTATTAATCCATCTATATTTGTGTAGGACACTTTTAATTTTCTGTTACCTCCATCGGGTTTTATGTTTCCCTTCCGTTTTTCTCTGCTATGACCCATTTCCTCACTTTCACATCCACTACTCACCAATAGAATTTCTCTTTGTCTGACTCTGTTCTATTCTCGTTTTTTCTTTAGCTTCGATTCTTTTTTTTTCCTCTCTTTCCTCTTTATTCATCTCTCTTTTTATCCATACCTGTTTGTACTGATCACTTTCTGCTAGTTTCCTTGTCTGTGATAAGACATTCTCTGCTGTCGTTTGTGACCTGAATTTAACCTTAATTGGTCTGGTCTTGTCTATACTGTAGTTCCCTAGTCTATATAAATTTTCAAATTCTTTTCCTATTCCCTGTTCACCTTCTTGAAATATTTTAATACCTTGTTTACCTTTTCTTTCTCATCTCTTACTCTTGTAGTCCTATTTGGATTATGCTTCTCTTCCATTCCTAATATAATTATACATTTCTTTTTATCTGCTAAGTCTCTTACTATATTCTCCTTTCTCATCACTTAAATAACTGTGTCCTTAGTGTGTTCATTTACATGTTGTTTCACTATATCTCTGAATTAAATTTTATTATCCTCCATAGCTTTTCTCTAACCCTTTACCTCTTTGCTATGGAGTCCTTATTCTCTTTATCATTCCTCTTTAATTCCTCATTCTCATTCTTTACTTCTTTTAAATGTCTTTTTAATTCTTCTATTTATTTATTGAGGTTTTGGTTCTCCTTCCTTAGTTTTTGCAATTCATCAACTCTGTGTAATTAGCGCGAGTTAGCTTAACCTAACCTCCCATGATTCGTCCATTTTTGTTAGTTTTTCCTCTAGACTTGCCAATCGGGGGAGGTTGTCGTCTCCCCCTTCATTAAATCCATAGAAATAATTATCTCCACTTTCTATTGAGTTGCTCGTATCTATATTTCTACTTTTGATCCCTTTGGTAACTTGTTCGACTTCACTTGTGTTGTCTGCGCAATTTTTGTTTAAGCCCCTGCTGACTTCTGGGCAGGGCTGCCGTTTCGTAGAATTTTGTACCAAAACGTAGAAAAATAGCGGCATGTGGCAACTGCGCGAGGAAAATGTTTCTACATATCAGCGGGCTGTTCAAAACATTTAAAAATTCAAGCTATTGTTTAAAAATCATACAACTAGTTATCAAATGATAAATGGTACATCAAAATATATTACTTTTATTGGTAATCATGTTACTTATAAATTATTGTACCCCAAAAGATACATTTTTACGGTGTAGAAAAAAAATTCTACGCTAGAGTTTCAGCTTTCTTTTTGCGATAATAATATAAAAAAATAATTTTTATATTTTACTGAATATGTTAGGGCATGAGAGCCTTATATACATTCAAGAATATATATAAAAAAAGAAATAGAACCAACATTTTGTCAAAGTTTGACAAGTATGTCTTGATATGAAAGTAGGAAAATGTCCGAGGAAAATGTATGCCCCAGTATGGCAACACTCCCATTCTACACGGCAACATTGTTTCTGGGGCCTGTTCCTCACCTTCCTCATTTTCTTCCATTTTTCTCAATAAATCCTCCATTTCTCCTTTTTCTTTACCTGCCCACTACACCACGAGCTTTCCCCTTCCCTATTAATATGCAACACAGGTACTCCCTCGTCGCTGAAATCCACGGAAGCAGCTTTTTTTTTTTTTTTTTTTTTTTTTTTTTTTTTAGTTCCAATCTTCGCCGTCTGTCCGATGTGTATGTGTGTATTTACCTAGTTGTATTTTACGGGGGGGGGGGGGGGAGCTATGCTTGTGGTGTCCCGTCCTCATATCTCGTTTTATCTAGACTGTTTTTAAATTCGTGTATCGTTTTTGCACACACCATATTTTCATCTAACTTGTTCCAAACGTCTATTACCCTGTGGGGAAAGCTGTTCATTTTTAGGTCTCTTCTATAACTGTCTTTCTTGACTTTCATTCCGTGTCCTCTTGTATCTCTATTATCCCATTTTATTAGATCCTCTCTATCAATAGTTTCTATGCCTTTCATGATTCTATAAATAGTTATCAAGTCTCCTCTCTCTCTTCTTTGCTCTAATGTCTGTAGCTCAAGTTTTGGTAGTCTCTCCTCATATGATAGTTCTGAGAGTGTTGGTACCAATTTCGTAATTGCTCATTGTATTCTTTTAAGTTCTGTTATATATATATGTATATATATATATATATATATATATATATATATATATATATGTACATATATTAACAACCACAATGCACTTTTATTCTAAGACATTAACAGCGGGAGACCCAATGGGGCCACATGCAGAAATTGAAATGTGGTACTGCTGAGGACTCGAACTCAGCGATCACATGACATGTGCCGTAGTAACTAACCAACTACGCTATCAAGATCTCTCTTGATAGTGTAGTTGGTTAATTAATACGGCACTTGTCATGTGATCGCTGAGTTCGAGTCCTCGGCAGTACCACATTTCAATTTCTGCATGTGGCCCCATTGGGTCTCCGGATGTTGATGGCTTAGAATTAAAGTGCATTTTGGTTGTTAAAATGTATCTCTAATCACTGGGACCCATTCAGTGTTGTACACACACACACACACACACACACACACACACACACACACACACACACACACACACACACACAAAAATATATATATATATATATATATATATATATATATATATATATATATAGGGTTTTGTAGGGTCGAGATAGCGTGATCGGTAAGGCCTTTGTCTTGTAAGACGGAAGCCGCCTAGGCAAGGGTTCGAATCCCAGCAGATGAGTCTATTTCCATATATATACATATATATATATATATATATATATATATATATATATATATATATATATATATATATATATATATATATATCAAGGACTACTATTACACAGGACGTGTGCACCCAGATCCCTTGCTCCGCTAGCGGAGGCCATTGCTTTCTTTGTAATGTAACATTTTATGTTGGAGAAATATATCAAAACTAGAAACCTAACATTGTATATAGGACAAATACATCAACTATTGACTTATTCAATGCAATATAAGTTAATATAAACTTTTATAGTGAAATAAGAAACCATTTTTAAGGCACTGTTATGCTTTGAAATGCCAATTTTAGCCGGACTTAACAGGTATTATTGTATGAGGTTAGTGGACACCAGGTTTGGCCATTTTTTTTTTTTTTTTTTTATTATCTTTTAAGAAAATACAATTTTCTTTATTTAAATCAGATTTATTTGATTTAAATAGATCTTTTTTTTATAGATTTTAGATATTATGGGATTGCTATCTGATATACGATCTGATTACTAAAGGAAATTTTTAGCATATCAATATAAGGAGCAGTGTTATATAGACTTGCCACAAGTATACAAGGAACGGTATAAGCCGTATGTGAGGACGGTATGCTCAGGTTCACTCGATTCCTCCAAGAGTTTCCTCATCTTGGTGAAATTTGCTGCACTGTCTGTCACAACACTTCCAATGTAACAACCAAAATCTTGTTCAGCCTTCTTGATCGAATTTTGTACAAGTTGTAGAAGATATTCAGCAGTGTGAGGTTTCCTTGATGTGTCTATTGTGTCAACTAAATTAATCTGACCAGTGGATGTTGTCAGAATGACACATAATATGGGCTCATTATGGATGTTAGACCACCCATCAATTGAAAGACCTACAGTTCATTATTCAGGTAATTTGCACACTTTTTATATTCCTTTTCACACACAAGATCCAAGTACTTATCAGCAATATCTTTTCTGGATGGAAGAATATAACCTGGCCTCAGGCTCTGAACCATCTTGAGAAACTGAGGATGCTGAACAAGACGAAATGGTGAATTTGTAGCAAATATAATTCTTGCAACTTCTTTGTCGAGATTTTCCTTTTGAGAGGCTGAAGTTTTTATGATAAATCTGTCCAGAGATGTTGATGACTTTCTTTTAGATGAAAATGATTTAGCAGAAATGGCGCCTGTGGAGGAGTCTGATAGTGACCTTTTTAATGGTGGAGTCAGGTTTGCAGACAATTCAAGTGGAGCCGATGATGAAGGGATTGAAGCTGTTGATACAGATCCTGAAATGGAAACAGAAATTTTAGCATATTGCATAATTCATAAATGAATAAATAAATGAATGAATACAGTGTGATTTAGGCTACTTTCGAGTACATTAGTTATTCCTTAGATAATGATCATATTCACACAAGCCACTAAATTATTTGGAAATAATCAACAGGATATGAAATAGGTGGGCTTAGAATTCAGCCCACACAGGATTCAGTCCACTTTAAAAATTCACTAAAAATAATGGGTTAGTTGGGTTAGGCTAAATCCCTTTGGGCTGAATTCCAATGGAACCTATGAAATATATTACCCAATGTTGAATGAAATGAATAACAATCATCTAGACCCCAAAGTTGAGTGGATACAGTAAATTATAGTGATATAGTCATTACCCAAATTCAGAAGCAATGAAGTTGAAGTATCATCTCTTTAGGCCTTCATATTTTTATTGCATATGCTCTCCATTGTTCACCAAATTTATATAGTTACGTATGAAAAGGGAGAAATGCACACAATATAAATAGAATTATTTACCTGGGTCATCAATTTCTTCTTCTGTATGCTGTGGCTGACCTTGGCATTTATCTCTGTGAGATTTTAATCTTCACACACTGCCCTGTAGTTCCTGGCTGCAGTCTTTGCATTTAGCTCGGTACCCTTTGCCAGAAATTGTTAGTAGTTTTTCAAAATAATTCCAGACAGGATAATTTTTTCTGCCTGAAGGAACCACTCTGCCAGGTCCAGAAGACATCCTTCCTGGTTGATTCCAAAGCAACAACTGACTCAGTGAGAAGCTGCTTACCTAGAAGAAGTTTCAACAAGAATCTTGTTGAAACTTGTGGGCTGCACAGTGATATATACTAAATGTAAGCTTATACCGTTCCTTGTATATTTGTGGCAAGTCTATATAACAGTGCTCCTTATATTGATATGCTAAAAATGTCCTTTAGCAATCAGATCGCATATCAGATAGCAATACAACAATATTTAAAATCTATAAAAGAAAAAATCTATTTAAATCAAATAAATCTGATTTAAAAAAAAATTGATTTTTATATATAAAAAAAAAATAAATAAAAAATCGTCAACCCTGGTGTCCACTAACCTCATACAATAATACCTGTTAAGTCCGGCTAAAATTGGCATTTCAAAGCATAACAGTGCCTTAAAAATAGTTTCTTATTTCACTATAAAAGTTTATATTAACTTATACTGCATTGAATAATTCAATGTTTGATATATTTGTCCTATATACAATGTTAGGTTTCTAGTCTTGATATATTTGTCCAATTATATTATATATATATGTATATATAAATATATGTATATATATATACATATAAATATATATATATAAATATATATATATATATATATATATATATATATATAGATATGCATGTATATATATATATATATAATATATATATATATAGATATGCATGTATATTATATATATATATATATATATATATATATATATATATATATATATATATATATATATATATATATATATATATTAGTTATTGTTGTCCATCGATACGATGACGACGTCACTCTGTGCGTGAAACGGTGAAGTTTATGTTTTGTTTTGTTTTTCATGTATTTACATGGGATCTTTGGTGGCTCCTGAGACCAGCTATAGAGACACAACTCCTTCCACATTGGTCACACACGTGCTGCCCGAGATGTGGGCGCCGTTGTGTGTGGCGTCTAGCTCTGCAAGCTTCAGCTTTTTTCTCGTAGTCGTCTCTAAAGTAATATGCCCCTCTTTGCAAAATAGATCGCCATTGATTCCTGTCGGATGCCTCCCTTTCGAGGGCTGCTGGGTTGATGTTGAATTTCTTAAGAGAGTCCTTAGTGTGATCTTTAATTCTCTTTTTGGGCCTGCCAACGGTACGTTGCCCATTATAAAGTTCCCCATATGTAACAATACGGGGTAGTCTATTGGTGGGTTGGCGGATGATGTGGCCAGTCCAACGGAGCTGCCTTTTGTATGAGGATTTCTTCGAGGCAAGGTATATTCATACGCTGCCTTATCACTGTGTGTGGGATTTTATCCCACCAGTGGATCCCCAGGATTCGTTGGAGGCAGTGAATATGGAATCTCTCCAGCTTTTTAATGTGATGCCTGTAAGTAGCCCAGGCTTCACATCCGTAGAGTAGGATTGAGAGACAGACAGCTAAGTAAACTGACCGCTTGGTGGACGGGGTCAGGTTGTGATTATAGAAGACCCGACAAGAGAGTCTTCCAAAAGCGGTTGAAGCGAGAGCTATGCGGCGGGTAATTTCATCATTAATTGTGCAGTCAGAGGACAAAACTGATCCAAGGTAAGTAAAATGTGGCACAACCTTTAGGGCATTTCCATCAATCTCAATATTAGGGTCATCTACAGGTGCATTGTGGCCAGTGCGTTGGTAAAGCACTTCGGTCTTGTTGGTATTTACCACCAATCCTACCCTAGTGTAAGAGTCAACAATAGCATCCAGTGTGCTCTTCAGTCCTTGCTCTGTGTGGCTGACGAATGCAGCATCATCAGCATACTGGAGCTCGACGACCGAGATGGTGGAGGTGCGTGTTTTTGCACGCATTCTGGTATTGTTGAAAAGGTTGCCGTCTAGTCTGTAGTTGATGGTTATTCCAAGTCCAGTTGCATTGTTGTTGGCGTAGAATACCTGGGTTACGACCGCGGTAAAAAGGTTGAAAAGGATTGGTGTCAGAACGCAGCCTTGTTTAACCCCAGTTGATACTTCGAAAGGATCTGACCTTCTCCCTCCAGCAACAACCACTGCATTTGTGCCATCGTGTAAAGATCTGATTATAGAGAGAAATTTAGGGGGGCAACCGAACTTTGCAAGTAGGTTCCAGAGCAGGGGGCGGTCGACGGAGTCAAAGACTTTAGTAAGGTCTAAAAAAGCTATGTACAGGTTTTGATGCTGCTCTCTGCATTTCTCCTGGAGCAAACGTGCTACATATACCATATCTGTGGTTGACCTCTCCCGCCGAAAACCACATTGTGATTCAGGAAGGATCCTCTCAGCTATGTGAGAGAGAAGTCTCATTAGCATAATGCGTGCTAACGTCTTGCCAGCCGTTGATAGCATGGTGATGCCTCTGCTGTTGTTGCAGAGAGACTTGTCACCCTTTTTCTTATAAATAGTAACTATTTTTCCATCTTTAAATTGTTGTGGAACGCAGCCAGACTCCCAACAGCACTGGAAGAGCTGTTGTAATTGAGTTGCAATTTCAATACCCCCCATATTTGAGGAGTTCAGCTGGGATATTGTCTGGTCCGGCAGCTTTGTGATTCTTGAGGGCAGCTATTGATTTAATTACCTCCTCAATAGTGGGTACTGAGTCCAGTTCATGTGAGACTGGAAGTTGTGAGATTTCACTGAGAAATGATGGGTCAGTAGGGTTCGAGTGGTTTAGTAGCTGCCTAAAGTGTGATGCCCAGCGATCGAGTATTTGGGTTGAGTCTGTGAGTAGGTGGGTGCCATCAGCAGATCGGACAGGTGTAAGCGCCGAGTATGCATGGCCATACGCAGTTTTCAAAGAGGAGTAGAAGTTATGGAGATCTCCTAGGTCCATATAAGATTGCATCTGGGCTGCCAGGTTGGTCCACCACTTGTTTTCCATGTCTCTTAGGAGTCTTAGGAGTCTTTGGAGCTCGGAGCGTACTGCTGAGAACTGTATATATATATATATATATATATATATATATATATATATATATATATATATATATATATATATATATATATATATATATATGCATACATATATAAACGTAATAATGCATACATTTATAAATGTAATAATGAAACCAGATATATTACAGTACCAAACTCTAATGTCAATTCATACTTAGACACTTTTCTCCTAAAAGAGGGCATTAAAATAGCCAGGACGTCAGGTAACAAAGTAGGACATTTGGTAACACGTAGATACAATAATCCCACTGACGAAAACAGCGTTGTTTATAAAATCCCGTGTAAAAGCTGTCCCTCTTCATATTTTGGTAAATCTGGTCGCAGACTTAATAAAAGGATAAAGGAACATAAAAATGACGTAAAAGCCCATAGGACATCTAACTCCATAGTAATGCATGTGGATAAACATGACCACCTTCCAAGAAACTAAGGAAGACAATTGAGGCAGCATATATCAACACTAATAACAACATTAATCATAGAGAAGGTTTTATATGTTTAGCAAAAGCCACAAGCTCATTAATAATAAAAGAATACGCAAATAAAATAACAAGCTCTCCGTAGCGTCCCATGAGATGACCCGTCCATGTATAAAATATCATGTTACGTTTGAGTTGTTAGCTTTGCGATCAAGACCCTGCGGGTTGAAACGTTAAAGCGTGAAATTCTCCCATTACTCCTCGTCTGCTTCTTCCACCTTCAGTCTTATCTGTCATAATATAGTCTATATATATATATATATATATATATATATATATATATATATATATATATGTATTTGTACTTGGTGACCACGTTGTCGCTGCATATTCCAATCTTGGTCTCATCAAAGTGACAAGTATTTTCTTCACCATTTCTTCGTCCAGGTATGTAAATGCTACTTTGATTGTTCTTATTAAATTATAAGTTTCTCCATTTTTTTTTTTTTTTTTATACAAGCACCCGGCTTCGCCGGTTCTGGCTCCGCCAGGGGTGCTTGGCTTCGCGCCCAGGGCTACGCCCATGGTTGTACATGAATACCGTGTTATTATCATTGTTTTATTAACAAACCATTACAATTTTTCTCTTCTTTATAGGGGGAGATACATCTTCATCACTACTACCAATGATTTTGTACAAAAGTTCCTTCGCACTCTCTAATTCTTTCTTATGGTTTTCGTTATCTGCTTTCAGGTCGTTCTCGCGTTTTTCCTTCTCGTCCTTCAGTTCCTTCTTGAGTTTCTCATTTTCTTCCTTCAGTTCCCTCTCGCGTTCAATTTCCGCCATTTCGGTGTTATCCTCTCTACCCGAATAGTCGTTATTATAAAACTCTTCGGGCATGATCATGCTGACGGCTTCCTCTTCAGTAATCGAAGGCAATACAGAAATTGAATGATCAGGTTCTTCTTCAGCTATTCGTGCCTCTTCGTTACAACGGATAACTTTCAAGTCCATAAAATCTTCCTTTGGGCTCTGTTTCCCAGAACATTTGTCAATGACGGGAGTTTTTTCGTCTCTTTCGGTAAAAAGTTCTTTATACACGCAATTGCGTGCCGGTTTCCTTACATATTCGTCTCCCTGCTTACGGTATCCCGTGTACACAATCAGGGAATCGTGGCTTGTTACCCGCGAACACGCCACGTACAGCTGTCCATGAGCAAAACACTGGGCTCTGTCTAAAAGTAATCCACAACGATCAAACGTTTGTCCTTGCGATTTGTTGATCGTCATGGCATAGCATAATCTTATAGGAAATTGTTTTCTTTTGAATATGACAGACGTGTCTGTAGAGTCTAATGTTATCCTGGGAAGCATAACCTGTTCACCTCTGTATGCGCCCGTTAAGATATTACCAACAATAATGTTCTTTTGTAGATTAGTGACTATTATTCTTGTTCCATTACACAATTTCGGAGGACAAATATTTCTCATAACCATCACAACAGCCCCGATTTTCATCTTCAACTCGTGAAGAGGGACTGTTGATAGAATTGTATACTGATGTTTCAATGTCCATTTCATTATCCACAGAAGTATCCTCACTTCGGTAGATCTTCGCTTCTGTGTTTAGTCGCTTGAAAACCATGTCGTTAATACAATCAACATCATCGTTAGTAGGAGAAATGATTGTTTTCCGTTTTCTCCCTGCAAAATGTCAGACCGTTCTTTTCTGATATCACTTTGGTTATTTTCAATGAATACTAACCTCATTGACTCAACTTTTACATAATTGTCAACAACAAATTGTTAAGGATGACAAACTTTCATCACTTGCATCAGTGTTCAGTTATAAAAGAAGTGTGTTCGTATTTTGTTTATGGAGTTTGCAATTATTTTGTTATAGTGCAGAAAATATGTACATTTTGGATGTGTAACTGTACGCATCACAGAATTCTGTTTTTTCCTTTGTTTTTGTTAGTAACCAATAAATGCCGTGTGTGGCGCTGTTCATTCGGAGAGAAAATAAATACAAACATCATCCAGCAGCCGGTTCTGTTCATCACCTTCACTATTGAATGCCTGTATTACCCTATCAGGATGACTTCAGCCACAACAGGTTATGGGCCCAGGCACAGGCTCGTTTTCGACGGTGATGGGGATAAATACGAGGTATGGGAAGCGAAATTCCAAGGTTACCTGACAACCAAGAAACTGGACAGCGTGTTGACGAAGACATCACCGAGTACAGACGAGAATAAGGAAGTATATGCCGAGCTGATTCAACTGCTGGATGATAGGAGCATAGCTCTTATTATTAGAGATGCAACGGACAAAGGCAAGGAAGCGTTAGATATTTTAAGAAATTACTATCTGGGTGCAAGTAAACCGAGAGTGATTTCTCTGTACAAGAAGTTGACGACACTCAGATTAGCTAGTGATGAGGAGTTAATAGACTATATTTTAAGAGCTGAAGCAGCTACAGCGGCACTGAAGAAAGCAGAAGAAAATATAAGTGACAGCATGCTTATAGCCATGGTGCTAAATGGACTCCCTACAGCATATGACACAATCAGCACAGTGATGGAGCAACGAGAAAAACAAATGACTTTTCAAGAATTCAAGAAGGCACTCATGAGCTATGAAGAATCAGGAAAGTTGAAAAGCTCACGCGAAGAAGAAAAACGTGATGAATGCAAACAGTGACAGAGGCAGGTATATATTTAAATGTTTTATATGTGGCAGACCAGGCCACAAGGCCTATCAATGCCTCAGGCGAACTAGTGGTGACCAGAAGAAACCTAGCAAGTGGTGCAGTCTGTGCAGATCTAATACACACAACACACACCAGTGCAAAAGGAAGAATGCAACCACAGCACACACAGTGAGCAGTGAGGGAAATGGAACAACCGAAGGAGACAGTAGCGACGAAGGAGACGGCACTCACAGCTTCGTATTCCAGACCAGCACTCAATCAACTAGAATTAAGGCAGGTACCAGCACATTACTGGTAGACAGTGGTGCATCAGTACACATTATAACTGATAAATCTAAGTTTATTAAGTTCAACAAAAACTTTGAACCAGATAAGCAAGTAATGCAACTTGCAGATGGTAGCAAGCAAATTGGGACTGTGTTAGGCAAAGGTGATGCCAGTGTAGTGCTAAATGATATTAATGGGAAGCCAAAAGAAATGATTATGAAAGATGTGTTGTATATCCCATCATACAAATACGACATTTTTTCTGTTCCAGCTGCCACAAGAAAAGGTGTATGTGTAAACTTTGAACCAAACCATGCAGAGCTCATGACATCAGATGGCTCTATATTCAACGTGGAACGGCAGGGTAATCTGTATTTTATTAACAATGTTTATGTTGGAAATACCCAGAAACATAGTAACCGCACAGCCGAAGAGTGGCACAAGGTACTTGGTCATTGTAATATGAAGGATGTTCGGAAGCTTGAGGGGGTAGTCGATGGTATGCACATTTCAGGTGACAGAGAGGATGTAAATTGTGAAACCTGCATTTTAGGCAAGATGAGTAAATTTAGAAATAAGGAACCTGATACAAGGGCTACAAATAGTTTAGAATTAGTACATAGTGACATAACTGGCCCAATGAATGTAGTTGGTAAAGGCGGATTCAAATATGCTATAACATTTGTTGATGATTACTCTGGTAACTTTATGGTCTATTTATTGAAAGACAAGAAAGATGCATTATCAGCCACAGAAAGGTATTTGGCTGATACTGCTCCTTTGGGCTCAATCAAACGTATGAGAACTGACAATGGTGGTGAGTATATATCTAAAGAGTTTAAGTCTTTGATGGTGAAACACAAGATAAAGCAGGAATACACAGCCCCTTATTCCCCACATCAAAATGGCACAGCGGAACGCTCATGGAGAACTCTTTGTGAAATGGCAAGATGTTTGTTATTGGAGGCAAATTTACCCAAGACAATGTGGCCATATGCATTGAAAGCTTCTGCATACATAAGGAACCGGTGTTATAATTCAAGGGTAGGGAAGACACCTGTAGAAGCAATGTCTGGGAGAAAACCTAACTTAAGTAACATGCACGTATTTGGCACAATATGCTATGCATATATTCAAAATTGTAAGAAGTTAGATGCACGTTGTAAAAGGGGGGTATTTGTGGGGTATGATGGGCAGAGCCCTGCTTATCTTGTGTATTTTCCTGACCAAGAGGAAGTAAGGAGAGTAAGATGTGTAAGATTTATGGATAAACATGAAGTAGAAATGCCAAAGTCTAATATCTATGAAAGCGATAGTGATGATGAAGTGACGTGTCGTCCCACATCACAAGTTCATCAGCCAGCAGTAAAGGATTCTGAACAGACAAAGAATGAGAACAAAACTAGTAAGCTAAACATTGAAGGGAAAAATCCTCCAAGAGTGAGGAACCCACCTAGGTATCTAAATGACTATGTTGTAGAGAAAG
The DNA here is from genome assembly GCF_046742065.1 of Oratosquilla oratoria. Taxonomy (NCBI): domain Eukaryota; kingdom Metazoa; phylum Arthropoda; class Malacostraca; order Stomatopoda; family Squillidae; genus Oratosquilla; species Oratosquilla oratoria. The sequence goes on along the minus strand of NC_134803.1, from coordinate 64,637 downwards.
ATGATGATGATTATAATTTAGCAGGATACACCACCTATTATTGTCATAAGGTATGTGAGGTCCCAGGGACCTATTTAGAAGCTATGCAGTCCCCAGAGTCACATTTATGGCAAAAAGCAATGGAAGAGGAAATTGATGCCCTAACAGAAAATGACACTTTTGATCTAGTAAGGTTACCTGATGGTAAATCAGTTATAGGAGGTAAGTGGGTTTTTAATGTGAAAAATGACCCAGATAGTGGTGACAGATATAAAGCCAGGTTCGTAGCGAGAGGCTTTTCCCAAGTTCAAGATATAGACTATCATGAAACATTTTCACCAACAGCCAGACTTACTTCATTGAGAATGTTATTGCAATTAGTTGTACAAAGTGATTATATAATCCATCAGATGGATGTCAGCACCGCATATTTAAATGCAGATATTGACTGTGAGATTTACCTTGAGCAACCAGAAGGATTTGTAAAAACTGATGAATATGGTAATAAGCTAGTTTGTAAATTAAGGAAGTCTCTGTATGGCTTAAAACAGAGTGGCAGAAATTGGTATAAATTATTGCATAGCAGTCTAACCGAGGAGGGGTTTGTACAATCGCAAACTGACCATTGTGTATATCAGAGAACAGATGAAACATCTACTGTATGGATTCTGTTTTGGGTTGATGATATAGTCATAGCTGCTAGTGATAATAAGGTGCTAAATTCTGTCAAGATGAATATGAATAAGAGATTCAAAATGAAAGATTTGGGCAAATTATCATGGTTCCTTGGCATTGAGTTTGTATTTAATGACTGTTGTATAATAATGAATCAAAAGAGGTACTGTGAGAAAGTTCTAGAACGATTCAATATGTCAGACTGCAAACCGAAGTGTATCCCATGTGATCCAGGTATCTGTAAAATAATAGACTGTGAATCCTATGTACTAGATAATCCTAAGCACTATAGGAGAATAGTGGGTAGTCTAATTTATATCATGACTGCAACCAGACCTGACTTATGTTTTGTGGTTACCAAGTTATCACAGTATATGTCAAAACCAACTGTAAATCATCTTGGTTTAGCTAAACATGTTTTAAGGTATGTTAAAGGAACACTTGACTATGGTTTGAAATTTGGTAAATCAAAAGCAGGATTGAAATTAACAGGTTACTGTGATTCTGACTGGGGGTCTGCTGAGGACCGCCATAGTATTACTGGTTATTGTTTCAAAATGAGTGCCCATGGTCCACTTATATCCTGGAAGTGTAAGAAACAAAGAGTAGTGGCTCTTTCCACTTGTGAGGCAGAATATGTAGCTATCAGTCATGCTGTACAAGAATGTAATTTTTTAGCACAACTCTATGCAGATATAACAGAATGTCAGAGAGACACTATAATACTGTTTGTAGATAACCAAGGTGCTATAGCCTTAGCTAAAAACCCAGTGTATCATCAAAGATCAAAGCATATAGACATCAGATACCATTTTATCAGAAGTCAGATCGAAAATGGATCTGTCAAATTAGTGTATGTACCCTCAGATGAAAATGTTGCAGATATGTTTACTAAACCTCTCTCCAAGGGTACTTTGTGTAAGTTTAGCACAATCAGAGGGTGATTTCAGTTTGAGGGGGGGTGTTAAGGATGACAAACTTTCATCACTTGCATCAGTGTTCAGTTATAAAAGAAGTGTGTTCGTATTTTGTTTATGGAGTTTGCAATTATTTTGTTATAGTGCAGAAAATATGTACATTTTGGATGTGTAACTGTACGCATCACAGAATTCTGTTTTTTCCTTTGTTTTTGTTAGTAACCAATAAATGCCGTGTGTGGCGCTGTTCATTCGGAGAGAAAATAAATACAAACATCATCCAGCAGCCGGTTCTGTTCATCACCTTCACTATTGAATGCCTGTATTACCCTATCAGGATGACTTCAGCCACAACACAAATTGCTGGAATAAACGTCGACATTTTGTTACATAATTGAAAATCCCTTCACGTTCCATGTACATCGAAGAGTAAAAGAAAGTAGGGGTCAACCTGTCGTACACCCGCTTTTTACGTCCTTCCTTCTGTGTCAGTTTCAGACTATGTAAATAACCAACGTTTCCATTAGGTATTAATAACGGATACTGGAAGGCATCATAGAATACGTTTTCGTGGGTAACAATTTTAGTATTATATTTCGTATCTGGTTTGGGAGATTCTATTGTTATTTGCAGATGACGATTTGAAGTATGTAAGTTAACGATGGCTCCAACCGAAGAAGAAGAGGTTGGTAGATGTTACACTCCTTTGTGTTCGCGGGTCTGTATGCCTTCCGCGGACTTCAAAGTTATTGAAACGTCAGGGACTTTTCCATTCTTTTCTACATGGAGTCTTATTAAATCCTTTGCAGTTTCAACTTCTTTCAAAATTTTAGAGAGGCATTTATTTATTGCTTCGTTATCCTGAAAAGCTTTAAATTCTCGTTTTCGGCGACTTTTAGTTGCTGGACTATCGGTTCTGTCCCTTTTCGATAAATTAGACGCATTCGTTATTTTGCTAGCTCTGAATTTCATTTGTTGATCGACATCGTGATAGAAATAAAGATCAAGAAAACAGTCGGTTTTCTTTTTCCACAAAACACCCCTTTCATTTTTAAATAATCCAAAAGATGCTTGAAGACGTTCGGGTCTCAAATACCCTATTTTATGGTATATTCTTCCTTGGATCTTATAGCACATAGCTTTATCTGCATCATTTTCTAATCTTCCTGATGTACATAAAGACGTAAAGGAAAACATTAAATTAAAACCCGCTATGTTATTCAAAAACCGCTCAGAGAGCTCCGTTTTACCCTCATAAAGTTGAAGTATGTCTCCATCTTCAATAACTGAAGGGTTAATGGGAGGCACTTGCCCAGAATTACAAAATAGAGTCTTGGGTTCTTTTTTCCATAGCAATGCCTGGCAGAATTTACATTTGAAGTCGCGAGTTTTCCGATATAGTGAGGTTTAACTTTTGATTCGTTACGTGTAGTTCCTTCAAGTTCCCCCATACTCGTATCGAAATCATCCATTACAGTTTTTTCACTGTCCTCCTTTTGCTTCAATCGTCGATCTTCTCTATCCTCACTTAAAAGTTTCAATTCTTCGTTGTTTAACTTTCTCAACAACCCTTCATTCTCTATACTAACTTTTAGTTTCCTCACACTTTTTTATGTACCTCTTCTTTGTCTTTTCGTATAGCGTACTTATTTTTCCGTTCAATTCGCTTGAAGTTCTTGAAAAGCATGTCCAAATAATGCATCTAATAAGTTCTGTGATTAGACACACCTCCATTTTTCGTAAAGCTCTTGTAGCCCGCTAAATAGTGCTTCAGAAAATTACCAGAAACACTATCCTCTATTTCACCATCAAATAATGGGAAACCATAAAACATTTCATCACAATACGTAAAATAATCGGATTCTCGTATTGTGATATTGAACTTCAATATCTTACGATGAAACTCCTTCACGGATTCGTTAAGAGAAAAGGACTTTTTGGTACCATAAAGGTCCGGAAAGTTTTTGCTATGCTCTGCCCTTAATGTGTTTACTGTTTTAAGGTCCTTTGATACCTCACTTTTAGATACATTCTTCGTATCAGTCACCCACTTCCAAAAGTGACGTTGGCGCTTCTTCCTAGCTGCTGCGTCGTCTGACATCTTACACACCCATGGTAATTCGCCAAAGGCATGGAGCAAAGCTTTACATGAGATAGCGCTGCGCGTGTCACAGAATTACCATGTACCGCCGGTGGTCGATCACGGTTTTGAAATTAATTTTTTATTAGTTAGTAGATATATATGTTTCTCAGAGGACATATTATTCATGATAACGACTCCCAGGTCCTTCTCATTTTCTATTTTTTTTTTTTCCTCTCCCAATTTATATGATCCCACTATTTTTTTTTTTTTTTTTGCTTCTTCCAAATTCCATTATGCTACACTTCTTAATATTAAATTCCATCTCCCACTTCCTACTCCATTCCCATATTTTATTGAGATCACTCTGTAGCGACTCACATTCTTTTACAGTGTTCACTTTTTCAACAAATTTGCATCGTCCGCAAAGCTTATATAACTTTCAATTCCTTTATCCATATAATTAATATATATAGCAAACATTATTGGGGCCAGAACTGTTCCTTGTGGAACTCCACTAATCACCTCATTCCAATTGGAATGTTTGTCTATCACCACTCTCATTTTTCTTTCATGCAAGAATTCTTCCATCCACTTAAGTATTTTGCCCTGTATTCCTTCTACAGTTTCTAATTTATTGAGCAATTTCTTATGTGGCACCTAATCAAAAGCTTTTTTCAGGTCTAGAAATGCACAATCGGCCCATCCATCTCTTTTCTGTATTACATATATTAGTCTTGAATAGAAATACATCAGGTTTGTGACACATGATCTTCTCTGTCTAAATCCAAACTGCCTCGGATTTAGTACTTTTTTTTTTTCTAAATGCTTTACCCATCTAATTTTGATCAATCTTTCACAAATTTTTGCTACCGTACTTGTAAGAGAGACAGGTCTATAGTTAGTAGGGTCTTCTTTGTAGGCCTTTATATATTGGTACTCTGTTTTCTCTTTTCCAATCCTCTGGAACTTTTCCTTCTTTTAATGAACTGCTTATCAGACTATGTATTTTGTCTGTTAGTTCGTCCCTGCATTCTCTCAAAATCCAGATTGCCATTTCATCTGGACCATTCGGTTTTCTGACATCGAGATTACCAAAGTGATTCATTATTTCATTCTTTGTTACTTATATTTCTTTCATAGGGGGGAATTTCCCCTCCCACTCGACATTTATTAGTTGTATGTTCTCTCTCGTAAAAACTTATTTCAAATGCTTGTTCATAATTTCTGCCATTTCTATTTCCTTTGTGTATTCTATTCCTCCTTGTCGTAGTTTCACTAATTCTTCTTTGTTTTTCAGTTTGTCGTTTACAAATCTATTGTCACCCCCCGTCGTCTCCTCTCAGAGCGTTTCTATTCTCTTTGTTCTAAAGTAGTTCTTGAGGGGTGAATAAAATAGGTGTAGTCGTTCTGATGCTTGTTGCTCTAAATCAGTACACCTCGAGAATCCCAACCGGAACTCTCTACATAACGTCAAGCCACCTTCGTTCTGACATCACTCTTTCATTCATCTAATAGTCTTTTACTTCTCAAACAAGTGCCACACCTTAAGGGCGTGACTTTCCTTTCTGCACCAATGATTTTTCTCCTCCTCCACCTTTTTCTCCAATTAGAGAGGCTGTCATACTCTTCTAAACTATGCCACAATGTAAGCATTATGTCGTAACAAAAAATGGCTTGTCCGCTTACAGTTACAATAGTCAAAACAATATTACACACCAGGCGACACTCTGCATTTTGTTTCATATACAACATTTACAAGGCGCGAGTCTGACTCAGCTATCCTTGACGCCTGTCGGCCGTCGGCCGTTGTTTTCATAGGTATTCATAAGAACTGACCCTGGATTAGCATTCGTTCTCCATCTACCTCTCGATCTACTCTGATTTACCTTAAATGTCTACCTCTACCGGCCTCTTAAAGGGCTCGGCAGCTACCGTTGGTCGTCCCGACCAATTTCTTATTTCCCTCCTACAGGGCTTGCTAATATATACTTGAAATTCATTCTAATAAGCTAACCTACTATATATCAAAGAAATAAGCAACCCTCAAAAATGCACAAAATAATTCAAGCAGATTAAATGTAAATAACATGCATGTAAACTTTTTAAGGCATAAATCAAAATAAATTGCAAGGTTCCCTAAGAACACAGTTTTCAATTGTTTCATCCTCTCAAAGATGATAGCAGTATCCAATAATTCATGCAAATAATAGTGAATAATACATAATAGATGTAAGTCTAATTAATACATTAAGCAGATGATTTGCAAACATATTTGCAAAACTCACTACTTTAGAGTTAAAAGTTGTTGTTAAGTGTCTCTACTTGCATTTCAATATTTATCATTATTATTTTTCAACACACTTAATTCATTTTCAAAGACAGTCTTATTGCTTCATAAATTATCTGAATACTTATGTGAGAGGTCCTTAAGGTTCCAAGTTTGACCACAGTGGATCCAAGGTCTCCAGTTGTTTAGGTCTCCCATCCCAAGTACATACAAATGGCAAACAATGTTATCTGTAAAATACATCAAGATTAATATTCAACTCACAAAGAATATCATTATAATATTCTCTATACTCTTCAGGTTTCTCAACATTGATACACAGGGTATCACAACTGTCATTTTCAATTAAGTCACTGATCTTCAATCTTACTTTCTTTATGTCGTCTAAATGGCCTATCACTTCTTCCCTTGTTTGGGTGAATGTAGTTTGACCATGACTAAATCTCCTAGTTTCAATTCTAGTTTATGTGCTATTTTGTGTTGTTGTTTCTTCATCTCTTGTGAATATTCCTGCATATGTTTCCTAACTCTTTGGTGAATATTTTGAAAAGTATTCATTCTATTCAGTATATAATCATCCATATTATACACAGGTTTCTGGTCTGCAGTCAAAATTTCATATGGAAGAGTTTTGTCTTCCCCAAAAATTATAAAATGAGGTGTATCACCTGTTGCTACATTGATTTGATTATTCAAGGTACACTTAACACAAGGAATCCAAGTGTCCCAAGTTATACTATGAGGACTTATCATACTTCTAAGACATGTAATTATTTTTTTATTTAACCTTTCTACTACCCCATTACTTTGTGGATGATTCACTAAGATATTGACTTTTTTTATCTTAAATAAACTACATAATTTTTCCAAGATTTTGTTATTAAATTCAGTTCCATTATCTGAAATTAGAGTCTTAGGTGTAGTGAAATTACAGATTATCTGATCATAGATTACTGAAGCAATAGTTTCAGCTCTCTTATTTGGAATTGGTTGTAAAATAAAAATCTTGAAAAATAACCAATAGCAACAAATACATATTTATATCTATTCTCAGACATAGGTAGCTCTAATGTGTCCAGGTGAACTCTTTCCCAAGGTTTTTGTGGAATGGGATAGGTAAGTATAGGAGCAGGTTTTGGTGTATTTCCTTTCACCCTAACACAATTCAAGCAATTTTCTATATAATCATATATAGATTTCTTCATACCTTAAGTTGTGCTTGTCTGTAAGTTTTATCCTTTCCTGGATGTGAGCTACAATCACTATCATGAAGTAACTTCAATATCTCAAATACAAGAGTTTGGGGTATTACCAACTGATTTACAGGACCTCTAGAAATATTTTTCCCTCTTACAACTGTTTTTCTATACAAAAGTCCATTAATCAATTGAAATTCCTCTATCTTATATCCCTTTGGTAGCTTTAGAGGATTTCCTCTTGGGTTCATCAAATACTTGATTAATAAATCACATGTCTTATCATCCCTCTGTTCTCTTATTAGCATTTCTTCATCTAAAGTTACTAATTCCTCTATACTACAAACAAAATTAATCAACCCAGTCTCAGTCATTGGTTGACTAATGTTTCTAGATAGTGCCTCTGCAGCCACATTCTTTCTACCTGGAATATATTCAAATTGAACTTCATAGCACTGAAGTATTGCAAACCACCTAGCAAGTCGACCCCTTAGATTCTTATGCTTAAATAAGTTCTGAACAGCTGTATGATCAGTCCAGACTCTGATTGGATATCCTAATATCATATCTCTAAAACTTTCTAAAGAATAAATTACTGCTAAAGTTTCTCTTTCTGTTATAGAGTAGTTTCTCTCCGCACTAATACAAAGTCTTGATGTGTAAGCAATCGGTTTCAAAGTTCCATTTCTCTCTTGCATCAGCATGCCTCCTAATCCTATGTCAGATGCATAAGTAATGTAGCGTCCTGCGGCAAATGCAGTACACGAAGTTTGTTCCATAAATCAATGTGTTATCAAAAACTCCTATTTACTCATGTACAAGTGTTATTGTGTTTAATATTGAAAATGTGTGTACCCGTTGCTATGTTTGTTTGGGCCCGTGGCGCTGTGATCGGATGTAAATTATTCTTCGCTTTTGTTTAATTTCATAATATTTCACACTTGTAATTAATATCTTTAGAATTTGTACTTATAATATTTTCCCCATGTCTGTTTGTCAATCTGTTATCTAATTGTTATACATTATACCTGACTCCTGATTGGTCCACGTTGGCAAAGCTCCCACAATGCTCTGCTATGTTAACTATAAATAGAGCTAATAAACGCAGGTGACAGACAGTCTCTGTGAAGAAGTCAGTACCGCTGCATAACCCGAACCGCCTAGTCATTATCCCTGACCCCCACTACAGTGGTGACTCCCACCACAGTACAAAGAATGAATTCTTTTTTCATAATCAGGAAATATTAGAATGGGGGAACTCGTGGGTTTATCTTTCAACTTGTCAAAAGCTTGCTGCTGTGCAGGTCCCCATATGAACTTTGAATCCTTCCTCAACAAAGAACTTAATGGATTAGCAATGTCAGCATATCGTTGAATAAATTTTAAATAATATCCTGTCAATTCCAAAAAGCTCCTAACCTTGTCTACATTGGTCGGAACCTGAAAATTCTTGACAGCGTCAACCTTTGAATTCACTGTACTACGTCCATGTCTGTCTATCTTATGTCCTAAATAAATAACACTGTCTTGCAAGAACTTACATTTTTCAAGTTTTACTTTTAATCCAGCTTCTTGAGAATATCAAATCTAATTTCTTAAAGTGCTCCACTGCAGTCTGAGAAACTATTAAAATGTCATCTAGAAATACACTGGCAGTGTTTCCTAACAATCCATCTAGAATAGTATTCATTAATCTCATGTAAGTTAATGGACTATTACATAACCCAAAGGGCATTCTCTTGAACTCATAATGTCCCGTTGGAGTAGAAAATGCTGTGAACTCTCTTGAGTCTTCATGCAACTCTATTTGCCAAAAAGCTGATTTGATATCTATAGTACTAAAATATATATTCTCAGTTCCCAAACTTCTCAAAATGTCACCGATAATGGGTAATGGTAACCTGTCACGAATGGTGTGCTTATCCAATTCCCTATAATCAATACCTGGGCGCATGGTACCATCTAACTTTGGCACTAAAATCAAAGGGAAGTTCCACTCACTATTATTATGTTCAATAATATCCTGTGATAACATTTCAGTGATCAGTTTATCTACTATTGCTAATTTAGAGAGAGGAACTCTGTAGCCGGGTATGTAAATAGGCTGTGTTCCTGGTTTTAATTTGATATGATGTTTTAAAACAGTTGTTTTGCCTAAGGCGTCCCCCGGCAAAGCAATTGCTTTATTGTGCTTTACAAGCAAAGCAAGTAAACTTTCATCCAACTCAGGGCAATTAGTTGATTTTAATAAATCTTTATATCTATTTCTTAAATCTATTCCTTCTTGAACTGAACAGATTGATGAAATTGGTCATTCTATCTCCTCACTACTCTCATTTAAAATCTTAATGGGTTTTGTACACACCTGAAAACATCCTATTTGTGTACCTTTCCTTAAAACTATATCCTTATTCATAGTGTTAATTACTAGTACTTCTACTCTGTTCTTATTTGACTTATAAATCCCTGAGTCCCACTTCAACCCTTTTATTTTAATTGATTCTGGGACTGTAATTATTTCAGAGTCTACATTGACTCCTTTCAAACACACTTCCACCTTATTAATTGACGTGGGATGCAACAATGTCGACTTTGTTACACCACCATCTACAATTAGCAAAGCTTCAGTCGTTGATAATTTAGTAATTTCTGGGATTTCCTGAACATCTGAGTTGGGTTCACAAGTTGCTTTACTTTCTGTTGGTCTGGACCGCTCGGCCTCGTTATCTAAGATAGAAATGTTATCAATGGATTCATTGATTCCTGTCACTGGTCTTAAGTCTGGTTGGTTCAAAAATGGAATTAACTGTGACTTCACTAAAATCCCTAAGTCAGGAGGACATATTACCATATTTTCTTTTCTCATAGTTGCAAATCCTATCAATAAATCTCCTGGAAAAACAGATTCTTCTACCACTATCACTGGAATGTACAAATGTTCATTTGTATATAAGATAACTTCTAGTTCAACCTTACCTAATGTTTTTAACTTATTTCCAGTTACTCCTTGCAATGAGTAACGGATTGGTTTCAACATTTTCACTCCTGGGTTGACCCTGTGTCAATAAATATTTGAATAGGCTTATTGAACGCTCTACCCGCAATGGGAGGTTCAATGAGAAGTTCTTCCAATAGTAATTATCAGTTTGTCAGTTTCTTTCATCTCTTGTATTCCCATATTTAACACAATACCGTCTATCGGTATATATATGGGGAGTTCTGAAATTGTTTATTCTGTGCCTGGGGGTTTTCCTCTCAGCTCTGGGGGTATCCGAAAATTTCTGCATTCATGAGTCCTATGACCTATCTTATTATGATAAATAAAGAATGGTGGGTTCCTATTCACTTGTTCTACCTTCTTTAATCATTTTTACCAAAGACCTGATAGAATCCTGGTCACATTTGGACATAAAATGTTTAATAAAAGCTTTCTTATATACTTGATATTGGTTGATCTCTTCCATTTGCTGGAAATTAATGATAAACCTAGCCCTCCCATTCTCAGGGTCTATATTCTCCTTTAGAATTTCTATTTTTCTTTTTTCATCAGTAATGTTTTTACTCACAATAAGAGTAAATTTCGGAATATTGATATTTGAGGTATGAACCTCATGCCTCAACACGTTCGTGTTTGAATTGTTCATACCTTGCTTTAGCTTGGCTGCCTCCACGTAGTGTTGCTTACGACGTCACTTAACTTCCTTTCGACGTCCCACTTCAGCCTTGTCGTTCGCCAGCGACGTCGTTCCTCAGCCTCATCACTAACTGCCTTGAAGGTCGTCTTGTAGATGATCACCTTTAAGATCGCTTTGTTCCACTCGTAGTAGTTGCTCGTAGTGTTGTAGACCCCTCGTTCCTCGTCTTCTCGTCCCTTGAAACCAACACACGCTTGGTTGTGGTTGCTGTACTCCCGTAGACTTATCTTGTACCACTTCACGCACCAGTCTTGTCACTTCTCTTCGGAGGAAATTGAAGTTCGTCCCGAGCTGCCGCCACTGTCATCCCCCGTCGTCTCCTCTCAGAGCGTTTCTATTCTCTTTGTTCTAAAGTAGTTCTTGAGGGGTGAATAAAATAGGTGTAGTCGTTCTGATGCTTGTTGCTCTAAATCAGTACACCTCGAGAATCCCACCCGGAACTCTCTACATAACGTCAAGCCACCTTCGTTCTGACATCACTCTTTCATTCATCTAATAGTCTTTTACTTCTCAAACAAGTGCCACACCTTAAGGGCGTGACTTTCCTTTCTGCACCAATGATTTTTCACCTCCTCCACCTTTTTCTCCAATTAGAGAGGCTGTCATACTCTTCTAAACTACGTCACAATGTAAGCATTATGTCGTAACAAAAAATGGCTTGTCCGCTTACAGTTACAATAGTCAAAACAATATTACACACCAGGCGACACTCTGCATTTTGTTTCATATACAACATTTACAAGGCGCGAGTCTGACTCAGCTATCCTTGACGCCTGTCGGCCGTAGGCCGTTGTTTTCATAAGTATTCATAAGAACTGACCCTGGATTAGCATTCGTTCTCCATCTACCTCTCGATCTACTCTGATTTACCTTAAAAGTCTACCTCTATCTACCGGCCTCTTACATCTATAGAATAGTTTTGGTTGATCTTTATATTTTTCTATGACATCCTTCTCGTATTTTCTCTTTTCTTCTCTGCGCACTTGTACATATTTATTTCTATAATCAGTATATATTTTCCATTTTTCGGATATTTTGTCTTTCCTCCATTTTATCCAAGCTTTATCCCTTTTATCTTTTAACTCTACATGTTTTGTTGTACCAAAATTTTCCGTACCCTTTTTTCTTGTTTATGTCTTGGTACATATTTTTCCACCCCTTCTTTATAAATTGTTGTCAAAATTTTCCATTTCTCTTTTCCTGTTGTTTCCTCTTTGTATATCCTTTCCAGTCTGCGTTTTGAAAAAATCTCATTTAATCAAAATTTATTTTTCCATACTTCAATCTTCCCTTTCTATATTGTTCGTTTTTTCTCATGTATTTTTCTTCATTTAGTTCCAGTTCTACTAATATGTGGTCACTTTTAATTATTGGTGTCTTATATTAAATCTTGTCCACTATTTCAGGTTCTGGTGTGATTGTCAGGTCCAGTCTCGATGGCTCTTTCTCATTTCTATACCTAGTATTTTCTTGTATCTATTGTGTCATTGTACGTTCTATACCCTTCACTGCCATTTCTTCCCAACAGATTTCTTTACAATTAAAGTCACCCATTATAACTATTCTTCCTCCATCATCCATTATCTTATTTAGTGTTATCTTTGTGTCTTCTAACATAATCTTGTGTTATCTCTCTTCCCACGAAGCCATTTTAGGAGGCACATAATTTACCACAAACTTCCTGCTCTTCCCATCCATGTCCTCTATTTCCATCATGATAATTTCCCCTCTATTTTTTCTCTGTTTCTAATCCAATAATTATATGCACCATGTCCTACACTGTTAGGTGGTAATGGACCTTTCAATTTTGTCTCTACAATTCCCATTATGTCAGGTTCCTTTTCCATCAGGTAATCATTTAGTTCATTCAAGTCTGTTATTAATCCATCTATATTTGTGTAGGACACTTTTAATTTTCTACTACCTCCATCCTCTCTTCTGTTCCCTTCTGTTTTTCTCATCTATGACCCATTTCCTCACTTTCATATCCACTACTCTCCAATAGAATTTCTCTTTGACTCTATTCTGTTCTGTTGTTGTTTTTTTCTCTAGCTTCGATTCTTTTTGTTTTCTCTTCCTCTCTTTCCTCTTTATTCATCTCTCTTTTTATCAATATTGTTTGTACTGACCATTTTCTGCTAGTTTTCCTGTTTTTGACAAGACATTCTCTGCTGTCGTTTGTTACCTGAATTTAACCTTAATTAGTCTGGTCTTGTCTACATTGTATTTCCCAAGTCTATATATTTATTTAATTTCTTTCCCTATTCCCTGTTCACCTTTTTGAAATATTCTTAGTACCCCGTTCACTCTTTTTTTCTCCTCTTTTGCTCTTGTAGTCCTATTTGTATTATGTTTCTCTTCTATTACTATTCAGCAGTTTGCCCTGTATTCCTCCTGCAGTTTCTAATTTCTTTAGCAATTTTTTATGTGACACCTTATCAAAAGTTTTTTTCAGGTCTAGAAATGCACAATCAGACCATCCATCTCTTTCTTGTATTACATCTATTAGCCTTGAATAGAAACACATTAAGTTTGTGACGCATGATCGTCCTTGTCTAAATCCAAATTGTTTTTTTCCAGATGCCTTACCCATCTAGTTTTGATGATTCTTTCACAAATTTTAGCTATCGTACTTGTAAGAGAGACCGGTCTATAGTTAGTGGGGTCTTCCTTGTTTCCCCCTTTATATATTGGTACTATATTTGCTCTTTTCCAATCTTCTGGAACTTTTCCTTCTTTCAATGAACTGCTTATTAGACTATGCACTTTGTCTGTTAGTTCATTCCTCCATTCTCTCAAAATCCAGTTTGCCATTCCATCTGGACCATGCGATTTTCTGACATCGAGATTACTCAAGTGATTCATTATTTCATTCCTTGTCACTTCTATCTCTTTCATGGGGGGGGGGGGACTTTCTTCTCCCACTCGATATCTCTGGGTTGTATGTTCTCCCTCGTAAACGGTCCCTAAGTTTCCTCTTGTGTCCCCTTGTATTTCTATTGTCCTATTTAAGTAGATCATCCCTGTCAAGGATTTCCATCCGTTTCATAATTCTATATATAGATATCAAATCGCCTCTTTCTCTTCTTTGCTCCAGAGTTGATAATTTTAGTTTTTCTAATCTTGGTTCATATGTCAGCATACTGAGTGTTGGTGACAGTGTTAGTGCTCTTTGATTTTTTTTTTTTTTTTTTTTTTACTTTTGTAAACTTTTTTGTTCCAATTTTGTATTTGCCGGATATTCTATTTTTGCTTTTTCTAAACTCCATTATACTACATTTTTTAATGTTGAAATTCACTTCATTCTTTTTACTCCAGTTCCAGACTTTGTCCAGATCTCCCTGAGAAGATTTACAGTCTTCTTCGTCACTCACTTTCTTCATTAGTTTTGCATCATCTGCAAAGAAGTTTATGTAGCATTTAATTCCTTCACCCATGTCATTTATATAAATAGCAAACATTATCGGAGCCAATACAGAGCCTTGGGGTACTCTTCTTATCATGTCTACCCATTTTGAGTTCTTTTCTCCAAGTATCACTCTCATTCTTCTTCCTTTCAAGAAGTTTTCCATCCATTCCAATAATTTTCCTTGTATTCCACCTATTAGTTCAATTTTTCTTAGTAGTTTTTTGTGTGATACTTTGTCGAAAGCCTTTTGTAGGTCCAGGAAGGCACAATCTGCCCAGCCATCTCTTTCTTGTATTATGTCTAGTAATCTTGAGTAAAAGCATATTAAGTTTGTTGTACATGATCTTCCACTTCTAAATCCAAATTGGTTGGGGTTTAATATTTGGTTCTTTTCCAAGTGTTTATTCCATTTGTTTTCAATAACTCGCATATTTTAGCAATTGTGCTTGTCAGGGATACTGGTCTATATTTTGTTGGATTTTCTTTGTCTCTTCCCTTATATATTGGTACAATATTAGCATTCTTCCAGTCTTGTGGTACTTTTCCTTCTTTGAGTGCGAAGTCAATTATTTTGTGTATTTTGTCCGTGAGTTCGTCTATGCATTCTTTTAGTTTCCAGTTCGCTATTCCGTCTGACTATTCCGTGTGACTTTCTGACATCGAGTTTCTTTATTTGGTCCCTTATTTCTTTCTGTGTCACCATTATTTCTTCCATTTTGGAGGATCCGTCCTGGTGACTATCATCCCACAATTGTGAGCTTTCAATTGTAAAAACAGACTTAAAGTGTCAGGTAATTACTTCGGCCATTTCTACATATTCTGTGTATCATTGATTTCCTTCACGCAGTCTTATTATTTCGTGTTTGTCTTTTAGTTTGTCATCTACATATCTGTAGAACAGTTTAGGTTGATCTTTGGATTTTGCTATTATACCTTTTTCATAGTTTCTTTTTTCCTCTCTTCTTATGTCTACGTATTCATTTCTCAGTTTAATGTATGTTTGCCATTTAGTCTCTTTTTTGTCCCTTGTGGCGACGCGCCACCAGTCTAAACCAGACTGGCCGTGACGCATTCTGTTCTGTGTTATTTGGGAAAAGATTCCCACGGGCTTTTTGGTGAGCCCGTTTGGAGGGTGATTTGACTTATGAGTGTGTGCGGGTTTAACCACACACACTCATACATTCACAAGATGTGCATACGCATGTAAAATACGTATGCACATCTCGGCGAATGCACCCTTCATAATGTATCGATGTTTGGTGATACAAGTAGTGTAAACAAGTGATATACATGTATATATATATATATATATATATATATATATATATATATATATATATATATATATATATATATATATATATACATATATATATATATATATATATATATATATATATATAAATGTATAGGGGGGGGGCTGACACTCCACCAGCCGACGCAGTTCGTAATTACTTAAGTGGCTACATAGGCGGTGCACAAGACCCTCAGTTGTTGTCGGAGGCCCTTTTCTCAGAAAAGCAGTTGCGGGGCAATTCTTAAGGTAGTGTTCTAGGGTGGCTTCTGGGTGGCTGCAGTGTTGGCATCTTCTTTCTCCTGCCGTAGAGTTGGCCTTTATTTGCCAGAAACAACGGTCCTCCAGTCGCAGACAGAAGAGCAGAGTTTCCACTTTTCTAGGTGTGGAGCGAGGAAGTTCAAAGGGCTCGTAGTCTGTGACTGCCTTGTACCACCTCGCCCTCTCTGACACCTCTGCTTCCAGTCTGTGCTGAAGGAACCGTTGTACCTGGTTAAGAGCCCTGGTGCATAAGCGCAACTCATTTCTGTTAAGAGGGACGACAACATCGACTTCGGGTCTTTGGCGCGCCGCTTCTGCTGCGGCGTCGGCTAGCTCGTTGCTTGGGACACCTACATGGCTCGGCACCCAGTTGAGCGTAACAATCCTGCCTTGCTGATGTAGCTTCAGCAGGAGTGCTAGGATGGAGGTCAGTAGGCGTACATTGTCGCTGGGCTGTGTTGAATCCAAGCTGCCTAGCAGAGACTGTGAGTCCGTGTAGATCACTACAGGACCAGTTCGTGATATTAGAGCATGCTCTAACGCTCCTTGGACTGCTATGGTCTCAGCTTGGAGAGTGGACGCATGATCAGATACTCTCCTGCCGTAGGTCAAACCATCCGTCACGAAAGCAGCCCCCGCACTACGAGGCCTGTTGGGGTCTACGGAGCCATCCGTGTAACAGACCGCCATTCCAGGTTCCGACAGTGCACGGATGCCTTGTAGGGCCTGCGCTCATACTCTTTCCTGATCACATAACTTCTTCTTACTGGGAAGCTTTGTGACAACGAAGGTTGCAGGTATCGACAGCCTGACTTGAACTCTGGGTGTGGAGAGTCCCTACTCTTCTCAAGGAGAGCGCTGGTGAGCCTGAAGGAGTCAAGGATCCCAGCCGCCTGTGATAGCCAGGTATCAGAGTGGATAAGAATATCCACCCGTCCCAGAGCTATCACAAGGCTCTGACTCAGTTCAGTTATCCTGGAACTCTGGACTATCTTGGCAAGAAAGTCGACCTACAGCATTCTGACCCGTGATGTTAATGAAGGCAATGAAGCCTCCATCTGGAGGTTAACAATCTTGGTCCAAGGTGGAGCTCCCAGGATAATCCTTGCTGCGGCATTTTGGCAAGGTTCTAGGTCTTCAAGCTTAGCAGTTCCCACATTTATGAGAGCTGGGGCAGCATAGTCCACCAAACTGCGGACTGCTTGCACATAGAATGTGCGAAGGACCTGATGTGTGGCACCAAGTGCCTTCCCCGTCATTGCTTCCATAACTGTGGTTCTTGCCTTCAGTCTCTCCTTGAGATAGGTTAGTTCCTTCTGAAAGGTGAGCCTCTCATCAATCCAGACCCCCAGGTACTGAAACTGGTGAACCCAGTCCAGCCTAAGGTCCTGGATGGTGAGGTGCTTCCCTTCTTTCCAGAGTCCTAGTGCCATGGCCTTCGATTTTGTGGGGGAGATCTTTAACCCTAACCTGCAACATTCGGTCGCCACAGTGCTTAAGCAACTCTGGGCCCTGCTGAAGCACCGCCGTTTCCCAGTAATTATGATCGCAATATCATCTGCATAGCAGATGATCTTGCAACCATGTAGTAGTAGTTCCAGAATGTTGGAGACGAGCACATTGAACAGAGTGGGGCTGAGGATCCCCCCGCCCCCTGTGGAGTGCCATTCTCCAGCATTCTGGCCTCTGATATATGACCCTGAAATCGTACTTTCGCAGACCGGTGACTGAGATAGTCAGCAATCCAAGAAAGCAGCTTGCCTTTTACGCCCTTGCGAGCAAGGGTGTCTAAAATCACAAGTGGACTGGCCAGCTCAAACGCATTTTCCAAATCCAAAAAGACCACGATGGACGGTGTGCCACTGACAGCATTGAGGAGTGTTGCTATACTGTTTGCTGTGCCAGTGCCCTTGTGGTAAGCATGTATATGCTCATGCATTGGGCCCAGTTTCCACAGCAGCCTATTTAGCACCATCCTCTCCGCTGTCTTCCCCATGCAGCTTGTCAGGCTGATGGGGCGATAAGCACTAGGTTCCTTTGGCTTTGGAATTGGCGTTATGATTGCCGCCTTCCAGGCTGTTGGCAGCTTGCCAGTCCTCCAAGACTCGTTTATCACCCTTAGAAGTGCCTCATCGCCCGCTGGCCCAAGGTGGGTCAGCATGGAATAGGTGACGAGGTCCTCTCCAGGTGCCGTGTCTGAGCTGATTTTGTGTGTGACCCGTAGCTCCTGAAGCGTAAAGCTAGCGTCAGTATCATCCGACCGACTTACCATGTCCTCAACACTATGGCGCCTCACTCTTTGGAGGTCCTGCAGTGTGTCTGGAACACACTGCGGGAGTGAGGTACTGCTGGAGCGAGAGACAAACTCCTGCACCAGCCGCTGTGCCTCAGCATCAGGGGCATGATGAGTGCGTCGTGGTTGAGTCCTGCCAGTAGCCTTACGGAGCTTAGACCACAGCTCTGCTAGGGAGGTGTGAGCGTTAAAGCCCTCACACCATTCAAGAAATTTAGCTCTTCTGGCATCTGCAGCTATGACGTGAGCGTCATGAACTGCAGCACGCAAGTTGGCCTAATTGGTCTGAGTTCGGCGCCGTCGGAAAACACGCCTAAGCATGTTCACCCGATGGTTGGCCTCTCTCACCTCGGGGGTATAATACCAGCTGTTCTTATGTTCTTTGGGGGACTGGCGAGTCTTTGGGATGGCTCTGTTGGCAGCCACCTGAATGGCTGCAGAAAAGTCAGCTTCTAACCTTTCCACGTCCTGTGGTGGAACGTAGGACGCTGCCCATTCTTCAACAGATCTCTCAAAGGGAAGAGGTAATACAGCTGGTATGGATTGTGCATCCCGTATGTGCACAGAGACACCGAAGTGATCGCTAGTGACAATAGGATCCACCTCCCTGGTTACCCTAGGGAGGAGAGTGGCCGTCGCCAAGGTCAGATCAAGTCGTCTACCTTGCACGTGCGTCGGATTACCATCATTCAACAACGTAATGTCAGGGTATTCGTCTAATACGTAACTTAAGTGGCGCCCAGCGACATTGGACCCTTGGGGCGACATCAAGATATTATGATGGGCGTTGAAGTCCCCTCCTATGATGAGGAGCCTGTCCGCAGCAAGAGCACACACTTATCCAATATCCAGTTCCGCTCTGTGGCCCCTGTATATGTTATAGATTGTATACGTTTCGTGGGCCCGATGGAGTCGAACCGCAAGAACTTCTACACCATCTCCACATGATACAGTGTCCACGATCTCACTGCAGAGGATGGATGATTTGACTAAGATCATGCACCCCCTAGTAGTGGGTAAGCGAGGGAGGGAGAAGATGCGATATCCCGGAAATCGCACCTCATCACTCACCAATGTCTCCTGGGGAAGTATGATATTGTAATCATGCTCTTGCGCAAGCGCAAGGAGATACGAGCTTTTGCTGCGGAACCCGTTTATGTTCCACTGTAGCAACCTTAAGTGATTATTGAACAGGGCGATGTTCTTCCCTGTCTAGTTCCATTGCTGTCTCATCTTGTCCTCCCCGGTCAGAGGACAAGATGGGTTGCGTCTTTGAAACAGTGGGGACATTTCCCTCCTCATCAGAAGAGGTGTCTTCAAGCCTAAGCGCAAAATGACGTTGGGGCTTAGCAGAAGGCACTTTCCTCGTCTTTAAAGCTGTAGGTGTTGCCTTCCCAATGGTGAAAGTGGGTGTAGCGGGCTTGGGGGAAGTGGAAGGGGGGGGCTGTTGGTAGCTTGCCAGTCCTCCAAGACTCGTTTATCACCCTTAGAAGTGCCTCATCGCCCGCTGGCCCAAGGTGGGTTAGCATGGAATAGGTGATGAGGTCCTCTCCAGGTGCCGTTTCTGAGCTGGTCCTGTGGGTGACCCGTAGCTCCTGAAGCGTAAAGCTAGCGTCAGTATCATCCGATCGAGTCATCATGTCCTCAACACTATGACGCCTCACTCCTTGGAGGTCCTGCAGTGTGTCTTGAACACACTGCGGGAGTGAGGTACTGCTGGAGCGAGAGACAAACTCCTGCACCAGCCGCTGTGCCTCAGCATCAGGGGCATGATGAGTGCGTCGTGGTTGAGTCCTGCCAGTAGCCTTACGGAGCTTAGACCACAGCTCTGCTAGGGAGGTGTGAGCGTTAAAGCCCTCACACCATTCAAGAAATTTAGCTCTTCTGGCATCTGCAGCTATGACGTGAGCGTCATGAACTCCACCTGAATGGCTGCAGAAAAGTCAGCTTCTAACGTTTCCACGTCCTGTGGCGGAACGTAGGATGCTGCCCATTCTTCAACAGACCTCTCAAAGACTGGCCAGTTTACCAAAGCTGTCTTCCACCTGGGAACAGGTAATACAGCTGGTATGGGTGGTGTATCCCGTATGTGCACAGAGACACCGAAGTGATCGCTAGTGACAATAGGATCCACCTCCCTGGTTACCCTAGGGAGGAGAGTGGCCGTCGCCAAGGTCAGATCAAGTCGTCTACCTTGCACGTGCGTCGGATTTCCATCATTCAACAACGCAATGTCAGGGCATTCATAGTGGGTAAGCGAGGGAGGGAGAAGATGCGATATCCCGGAAATCGCACCTCATCACTCACCAATGTCTCCTGGAAAAGTATGATACCGTAATCATGCTCTTGCGCAAGCGCAAGGAGATACGAGCTTTTGCTGCGGAACCCGTTTACGTTCCACTGTAGCAACCATAAGTGATTATTGAACAGGGCGATGTTCTTCCCTGTCGGTTTCCATTACAGTCTCATCTTGTCCTCCCCGGTCAGACGACAAGATGGGTTGCGACTTTGTAACAGTGGGAGCGTTTCCCTCCTCATCAGAAGAGGAGTCTTCAAGCCTCAGTGCAAAATGACGTTGGGGCTTAGCAGAAGACACTCTCTTAGTCTTTGAAGATGTGGGTGTAGCTTTCCCTATGGTAAAAGCGGGTGTGGCAGGCTTGGGGGAAGTGGAAGGGGAGGAGGAGGAGGTTGAGGAAGAGGCGGGGGAGGAGGCAGGAGAGGAGGAGGTAGAGTGGGAGGGAGTCCTCTCCCTTCGCCTAGGGTTCCTCTTCTCTTTTAGGAGTTTGAGCACGTTCTTGACGGCCCTGTCCACCATCACTAGTATCTTGTCTGGGTCGCTTTCCCCGAGGGTAGTAGCGACTGCAGAGACGACACCAGTCACAATCAGGTCGATATCATCCTCCCTAAGGGGGATGACATCAGATGGATATTGAGGTGGAGGGGACCGTTGGTCCTGTGCTCGTGGGGTTGGTACTGGGGGCGTGGGTTTGGCTTTAGGTTTGGGGGTGGGATTGGAGGCAGGCGTGGATTTGGAGGTGGGCGCAGGTTTATAGGCGGGCACGGGTTTAGAGGTGGACGTGGCTTTTTTGGGAGCTAGTTGTGTTTTCGTGTTAGTCTGTGTTGGAGCTGAGTTCAGTGTTGGAAAATGCTCCTGATTGTTCAGATCAGGAGCACTGTGTAGGTGGTGGTGGTGGTGCTGTGGTAGGAGAGTGTTTCCTGCTGCTCCATACAAATGTTCCTGGGGGGGCAGGTATGAAGTCCTGTCGCTTCTCTATCCTCTCCTTACAGGCAATGGCCTGAACTTTACGCACTGCGAATGAGGTATTCCAGGCGTGGTGCTTCTTGCTGCAGTTGGGGCACTTGGCAACAGTCTCAGTGCCAGCCTTGAACTTGTTAAGACAAGTCTCAGTGGCATGAGGCATGCTGCAAGTGCCGCACTTGGGCTGCTTCGAAGTGCACCTCGCCTGGTGATAACCATAGCGCTGACAACTGAAGCAACGGAGAGGATCAGGGATGTACGTTCGTACATCATACCTGCCATACCAACCCAGGTCGATTTTATCAAAGGGTTCGCCTTTGATGGTAATCAGCACCTGGCGTGTGGGCGTCTTGTCCCATCGGCGCATCCTTGTGGCCGCGATTACCTGACTGTGGTCCTCGATGGCCTCAGTCATGTAGGTGGTCGGGTAATCGTGTACCACGAGTCTGTGCTTCTGGTCCTCCGGGTTGAGCCGCTCCAGGTTCACTGGCTTACCATCGAGCGACTTGATCCGATCCAGTTCCTCGACGAGTTCATAAGTGCTTGGTAACAGTAGCACGTTACCATCGCCGAGGGGCCGGAGGGACAGAAGCTTGCCGCGGAGGGGGCCTTTCTCCAAAGCTCTCACCACCTCGAAGGCCGTGTCGTACCCCGCCGAGGGTACGACCTTGAAGGTGGGGAGCTTGCCACCCTTAGTAATAGGAGGGGCCACCACGACAGCAGCCTCGTCTTCTGATGGAGGCGCCGAACCTGGAGCGCATCGTCGCCTTTTCGGCACGCCAGATGCTGAGTCAGTGGCCGCCATGGCGGCACTGATAACGCAAGAAGTGTTGCTAACTCGAAGCTATCGATAAGTGAAAAAAAAAGGCGGAAATCTAAGGGGCAGGGGGGCGCGGGCGTTTACTAACGGGATTGTACTGATTCGCTTTACGAGACCTGTCTACCTAGCAGCAAACGATCGAACACGAGGCCCGAGTGCACCTAGAGCGTGCGAGACCGGGCTTTTCTCAAAGAAGGGTTCCTCTCCCGCCGTAAAGGCGATTTTTAAAAGAACCGCAAGGGCTGCGCCGATCGTGCAGGGAGAGTTATGCAGGGCATAATCCTGCCAGAGAGAGATTCTACAGAGAAGGGGGAATTGTCTCGAGTAGCAGTACAATTTCGATGGTAAAATGGTCGTAGCACGTCAATTAGAGCTAGCGACTAGGGTGAAAGACGGCTGTAAGGCGTAATTTCGGTGGCGAAGCAATCCAGCGTGGACGTCCGTTCAGTAGTGAATCTATCTTATCTCTGCGGCCGTGAAGAATAGAATAATGGCGATAGTGAAGTGAGAAGGTGTGGAAGCAAGAGGGGGGGTGGGGGTGATAGGTGAAGGTAAAGTTTAGAAAGTGAAGGAAGTGTGAGAGTGATAGTGTGGGGCGGACCCACTTGCATGGTGGTTTTGTTTCCCGTTGATGGTCATCCTAAGCTCACAGACAATAATTCCTTAACTAGCTAATCAAATAATAATAATAATAATAATAATAATAATAATAATAATAATAATAATAATAATAATAATAATAATAATAATAATAATAATAATAATAATAATACATACATACATAAACCAAGGCTTTTTCCCCCTTACAAGGGAGGTAGCCAAAAAGGGAAAGGCATAAAAACACTCCCACCCATTTCATCCCTACATACACTCCACACCCCTCCCACCCTCCCTCTCATCTGAGCACCTCCTGGATGACGGGTCATCCCTGCACCCTGCCCACCGCCCTGGGTCAGAAGCAGTGTCGCAAGACACAGCACATCCACAGCAAGGCTGCTTCATTTAATCGGCGACCCCCCCTCTCCGTCCCCCCTTGCATATAAGGAGAGGACGGGGAGAAATCCCTTCGGGCTGCGTCAAAATTTACTCACACATACTACCCCACCCCCCACCCCCCTGCCCATTCCTCCTCATGCAATCACAACATCATCCATATACAACCATTCTCCACTCACCTCTGTCTTCCGTCCTCTCCCTTCCTTCCTCAACAGACATTCCCCTCTTCCCCAAAGCCCCCTTCACCCCATCCATCCACCTCATCCTAGGACGTCCCCTCATGTTCACTCCCTCCACATCTGCCTTCCATACCTCTTTTACTAGTCTTTCTTCACTCATTCTTTCCATGTGTCCAAACCATCCTAATATTCTTTCATCAACCCTATCTCCCAGCTCCTTTTTCACCCCTGTTCTCCTCCTCACCTCCTCATTTCTCACTCTATCTAGCCTAGTAACCCCCATCATACTTCTCAGACACCTCATCTCAAACACATTCAAACTCCTTCTCTCTTCCTCTCTTATGTTCCACGTTTCTGCCCCATACAGTGCTGTTGGCACAATCACTCCTTCATACAGTCTCCTCTTCGCATCCATTCCCAAATGTCTATTCCTCATTACACTCTTTAATCCACCAAGGCATTTACTCGCTTCTCTCAATCTACATTCTACCTCCACCTTCACTCCACCTTTTCCTGCTACACTTGCACCCAAGTATCTAAAACTATCTACTTCCTCCAGTCGCTCTCCCTTAATGTTCACTTCCAGTCTACTGCCACTTTCACCCCTTGTACATCTCATCACCTTACTTTTACCCACATTTATCTTTAGCTTTCTTCTATCACATACTCTCCCAAACTCTGCCACCAGCTTCCTCAATCCCTCCTCTGACCCTGCCACAAGCGCAGTGTCGTCCGCAAACAACAGCTGGCTCACCTCCCACTTTTCTCCATTTTCTTTAACCATCTCCAATCCCTGACCCACTACCCTAGCATTCACCTCTCGCACCACCCCATCCATGTATAAGTTGAACAGCCAGGGCGACATAACGCATCCTTGACGAAGTCCCACCTTTACTTCAAACCACTCACTCTCTCCATTTCTAATCCTGACACAAGCTCTACTACTCTCATAAAAACTCTTGACAGCTCCCAGAAGCTTTCCTCCTATCCCATAAATCTGCATAACCTCCCACAGTGCCTTTCTGTCTACCCTATAATAAGCCTTTTCCAGATCCATAAAAGCCCAAAAAACATCCTTCCCCTTTCCTATAACTTTCTCACATATCTGTCTTACCACAAATATCTGATCTACACACTGTTCCTCACCAATTACTCCTTCTGTTCCTCTCCTAATCCTCTCAATTAAGATCCTCCCATAAGCCTTCCCTACTACACTTAACAGGCTAATCCCTCTGAAACTACTACATTCACACTTGTCCCCTTTTCCCTTGTAAAGAGGAACTATACAGGCACTTCTCCAGTCCTCCGGTACTCTACCCTCTCTCCAGCAAACATTAAATAACCTCACCAACCAGTCCACCATCACTGAACCTCCCTTTTTCAGACATTCTGCATGGCATCCATCCAGACCAGGTGCCTTACCTGCTTTCATCATCTTAACAACTGCCTTCACCCCATCCTTCCTTATTTCTCCTCCATTCTCCTCACTCATCACTCTCATTTTCTTCGCATTTCCCACTGCAGCTATCTTTCCTTCCCTATCCTCCTTCACATTTAGCAACTCCCTAAAATATTCTGCCCATCTTCCCCTTACTGCCATCTCTTCCATTATCATCTCTCCATCTGTACCTTTTACCTTTTCTTCTCTACTTGATTCGCCTCCTCTTCCTCTCTTTATTTCTTTCCAAAACATGTTTTTATTACTTTCAAAATTTTCTGTCATACTCCTACCCCATTTCACATCTGCACATCTGCTCTAATAATAATAATAATAATAATAATAACAGTAATAACAGTAATAATAATAATAATAATAATATTAATAATAATAATAATGATATATAATAATATAGTAAGGTATGAAGGAAGCACTCATTTGTCAGTATATCTTTTGGTTTATTTAAGGTTGATTGTAGTTAGTAATGTGTTTTCGTTTAATTCAATTAAATTCAATATGAGTGCTTCCTACATTTTGCATATCTTATAATAGGAAGTAAATATTTACATGGGTTGGGAGCAGGTGTGACTAAGTATCGGCAATGGGCCGTGAATATTAATTCAAGTTTTAAGTTTATTAATTTTTTTTTTATTTTAGTTAATGTTATGATTGATGTTGAGACGTGTCATACCTGCTCTCAATTAATTTATATGTTTTTATATACATATATATATATATATATATATATATATATATATATATATATATATATATATTTTAGGAAGGTTACAAGTGTTTATCATTGGCTAATGTGCCATGTGAAGTTTATTATTAGGTGATGTATGTTATACACAATATCCTGTGGATATGTGTGTGGCAATGTGCCTTATGAGTTCTTATATTGAAGTTACTTTAGATCTATCATGCGTAACCTTCCTTTTTTTTTTTTTTTTTTTAATTAGCTAGGGGAAAGTTCAGGGGTTTAACCAAGAATGGTTTTAAGTCTAGGCCAGTTTTTGTGGTCTTGTGTTTTTTTTTTATTGCTTGGTGGGGGCTGTGGTAGAGTGTTGCTGTTTAGTGTAGTGTTCCAGGCATTACTGCTCAGTCTTATTAGTCGTGCGTGTATGGTTTCTAGTTTTGCTGTTTCGTGTATTGTGTAGTTGTTGTGTTGTTTCTAAGTAAGGGGGTTTTTTGTTTTAGTATTCTACGTATTGTTTTGTTTTGTAGTGTTTGCAATCTCTTGATGTTTGTAGGCGTGCTTGTGACTGTAATTATGGGTGGGTATTCAAGTTGTGGTCGTGCTAGTGTCTTATATAGTTGTATTTGTGTTTTTGTGGAGAGTCCTCGTGAGGCGCAGCGAACTGGGGACTGCGCAGATCAAATGGACAATCAGCATCATAGCGTCCGTGACGTAGACAGACTTGGGACGGAAGGTTATTTATTCACGGGAATGTTCGATGCGTCTTTATTGCAGATCCGATCCATCACGCAGGATGGACCCAAAGGAATTTCGATAGTTACGGTGGAATGATGAAAACTGGAAATGGGACTGTAGTTACTAAAGGCTAAAAGCTACACATGATATAAAAGTATTTCCAAGGATCCACTAGTACACTCTAAACCTAAAATATAAAGGGTTTTACTACTTACTGAGTTGGTTACAGAGAGGGGTGTGTACACCTTTCGAGTTTCGAACCAGACTAGATGTGTGACGTGACATCACAAACGGCAACCGGTCTTACACACCTTCTTAATTCTAATTCTTAAAGTGAACATTGTACAAATAATGCGATGTTATCTTGCGACATAGCTTGCAGACAACTTACAAAGGTGGGATTTCGAACAGATGAGGTCTCTGTTCGAAATACACTTAAAATTAAAGCATTACAAAAAACAAAATTGAAACCCCTTCCGAGGGGAAACGACCCTTACGACAAAAAATATGTAAACATGGAGGTACACGGAATTATATATATAAAAAAAAAGCCCCGTTACTGCTCGTAACGGCACACTCCCTTCCTAATTTTCTAGGGGGAAATTACAAAATCTATTGACATAACAGTACAAGCTCAGAAATGGGTCTTACATATTCATGAGCCTTGTTGTTTACCAAAACTCTTACTTGGACTTTCCTGACTAAACCATCCTTGCTAGGGAATACTTTAATTACAATACTCAAGGGCCACTGTCCTTGGGGACACTCTTGATTTTTCACCAACACTACATCATCCACCTTTACATTTGGAGAGGAATTAACCCACTTTCTTCTAGGTTGCAAAGAGGAAAGATACTCTTTCTTCCATCTCTTCCAGAATTCCTCAGCAAGGTGATGTACATGCTTCCATTGTGTTTTGTATACTGCCTTAATATCTATCTCTTCAGGAAGAGTTACAGGAATATCAGTTTTCTGAGTGAGAAGGATAGATGGAGACAAAACGAAAGGACTACTAGGGTCCGATGAAACAGGAACTAAAGGTCTGGAATTCACGATCTTACATACCTCCGCAAAGAAGGTTACTAACACCTCATGTGTTAATGCCTTGGGGTGATGGTTAGTCATTATTACATTCATGATGTTGCGGACTATCCCAACCATACGCTCCCATGCTCCACCCATGTGAGAAGCATGAGGAGGGTTAAACAACCAAGTGCAACCTTGACTTGACAAGAAACTATTGACATCACCACCTTCATCGGTAATGGCAAGCAAGTTCAGTGCTTTGACAGCACCTACAAAGTTCGTGCCTCTGTCAAAACACATCAATTTAACTGGGCCACGAATACAGATGAATCTCTTTAAGGCATTAATGAAGGAAGAAGTACTCAATTCTTCTACAGTCTCTATATGGATAGCTCTGGAAACAAGACAGGTGAACAGAACGCCCCATCTTTTACTTTCGAGGAAGGAACTTCTAGTGCGCCTCATTTTTATATGCCAGGGGCCAAAGAGGTCAACTCCTACATAAGAAAATGGCGGACTGGGAGTCAGTCTGTCAATGGGCAAGTCTCCCATCTTCTGAACACATACCCCACCTCTTACCCTTTTACAGGTGACGCATTTAGAAATGACCTTAGAGATGGTACGTTTCCCTCCCAAAATCCAGAAACCACCTGTACGGATGGCTCCTTCTGTAATCACTCTCCCTTGGTGGTGCACTGTCTCATGGTAGTGACGGATCAACAACAAGCCTAAGTGGGATTCCTTTGGAATAATAATAGGCCTTGCAAGCATACCAAGTACATCGCTGCCTTGACTCAACCTGCCTCCTACACGAAGTAGGCCCTTCTGGTCTAAATAAGGAGACAGAGATGCAATGGGACTGGAAGGAGATAAACAAACTTCACTTTGCAATTTAGTCGTGGCAGACGAGAAATAATCCTTTTGGTATATCTGAACAATGAGATCAGCTGCATCTTCTAGTTGATCGGGCGACTTATGTTTGTTGCACATATGCCAACCTGAACAACACTTGTTACCTTGTTTGAAAGAACGGGCTATATGCTTAAGGAGAGCTACCGCTCTTACAAGTCTCCTCCAACAGGAGAAATTAGAGAACCTCTGAGCTAATGACACAACTGCAGGTTCTACATTGCTCTTGTTTACACTAACAAGGGGTTCAGACTCAATTGTGTAGTCTGATACCTTCACTTCTTTATCTGTCTCAGGGCTTACAAGAGGAAAACTTCCACGGGTGGATACAACATCCTCAAATAAGCATGAGGGACCTGACAACCATTCACTCTGATTTAGGTCAGTTATTTCGAGACCACGGGTAGCCAGGTCTGCTGGATTACAATTCGTAGGTACATAATGGCATTGGGTAGGTTCGGTGGACGACCTAATGTGGTCTACTCTGTTACTTACGTAGACATGAAATCTACGCCTTTCATTATGAATATAGCCTAAGACAATCATGCTGTCAGAATAGAAATGCCTTGCGTCTAAGGTTTTGTCTAAGCAATCTGTGATGGAATTACTGAGATTAACTGCCATCACTGCAGCACACAACTCTAACCTGGGAATAGTATGACCATGGTTGGGAGCTACTTTAGCCTGTCCCCTCACAAAACACACCTGGTAGCTTTTGGTATCACTAAAAACTTTAACATATGATACAGCTCCTACTGCTACTCTGGAGGCATCTGAAAAGGTATGAAGCTCTATCCTGTGAGCTTGAGACAAAGAAATACTAGCGAACTGACGATTGATGCTTATGTCCTTGAGGTTCCTTAAGGACGTTAGCCATCTGGACCATTTAGTGTGGATCTTAGCTGGTATGGGTTTCTCCCAACCACACTTTAGATTGGTTATCTCTCTCAGGAGTAGTTTTCCCACTATTATTACTGGAGCTAAGAACCCCATGGGGTCAAACAGACAGTATTCCTCTTTTCGTCGAAGGCTTGTCTGAATCCATGAATCTGTATAAGAAAACATCTTTTTGGATATCCCATAAGAGGCCTAGGCTAGACTGCATAGGCATAGAGTCAGAAGTTAGGTTCAGCTCCTGAAGGTTATCAGCCAGCTCACTGGTGGCAAACTTTTCCAGCACTTCCTTACTGTTGGAAGTGATCTTGTGCAAGCGCAAGCGTCCTCCTTCTTGGAGTGCTGACTTAGAGTCTTGGATTAACTTGTAAGCAGTCTCTGCATCTGGCAGAGATGCTAACCCATCATCCACGTAGAAATTGTTCTCTATGAAATAGCGAACTTCAGGAGAGGCATTTTCTACAGACTTACGCAAGCCATAGGTGGCAATGGCGGGAGATGGAATGTTTCCAAAGACGTGAACAGTCATCCTATACTCAATCAACCTTTGATCAGGGTCGTTATCCTTGTACCAGAAGAATCTGAGGTAATCTCTTTGCTCAGTCTTCACTTTGAAATTGTAGAACATCTGTTCTACATCAGCTGCCACTGCTACAGCTTCCTGACGGAAACGCAGAAGAATCCCGAGAATGCTGTTTGTCATATCAGGACCTGACATCAGCATATCATTTAGGGAGAACTCTCTGGATTTGGCAGAAGAGTCGAACACAACTCTGATCTTGTCAGGTTTCTTAGGGTGGTATACCCCAAACAAGGGAAGATACCAGCACTTCTGATCAGACTTCAATGGTGGTGCAACCTCAGCATGCCCACGATCTAACATCTTTTGCATGAAGGCCATCATATGCTGACGTTTTTCAGGCTTTGTGCTGAGGCTACGATGGAGAGACAGTGTGCGGTGCCACACAAAGTCTCTATTATTACTGGTGGCTACAACATTAGGACGGAAAGGCAGTGGCGCGACCCAATGGCCACTTTGATCCTTGCGGAACTCTGAGTTCATGACATCTAAGAACTTCCTGTCTTCAATCGACAGGGCAGTCTTGTCATCATCTTTGGATACTTTGAACAAATCATCCTTTACTTCAGAGACGTGAATCTGGTTACCACATGGTGCGACTATAGAGGGACGTCTATCATGTACAAAGGATGTTTTGAAACTGCTAATGACAGAAGGCATACAAGTGCCATGGAGACACACTTCCCCAATGATTGCCCATCCCAGACTGGTCTGTTGAGCTAGAGGGGCATTGACAGGTCCGATTCTCTGGTCAAAAATGTAATGGGCTGAAGGTACATCTCGACCAATGATGAGTAGAATCTCAGCCTCGGGGACTAGAGGCGGAATACATTCAGCCAGGTCGGACAGATGGGGATAGCCGCGAGCTATGGCAGGAGTGGGTATCTCTTCTCTCACATTCGGAATGCTGTCACATTACACTAGCAGAGGGACATGTACCTCATGTGAGTTATGCCACGACACGATGGTGTAATTTTTGGTGGTGCGCCCAGAAGCGCCCGTTACACCTGCACAGGTAGCTAGACGATATGAAACCCGTTTGCTCTGCTTGTCAAACAAATCGAAAAACTCAGACCTTGCTAAAGAGCAATTGCACTGATCGTCTAGGATGGCATAACACCACACCCCGAGCTCTGGCTTACTTTCAGGATAAACTTTCACCAAGAAGGTCTTGGCACAGGACTTACTCATGGAGGTGGGGTTACTGCATATCAAGGTACACTTTGAATTGACAGCAGCGTCCTCCCCTCCATGAGTCTTTACTACAGGAGTAAGAACATTGGGAAGCGACACTTGGTTGACTACAGGGGCGCGAGGTGTCTTATCTTGAGCAGCCTCCCTTCCTTGCTGTGTTACAGCTTGAATGGAATTTCCCTTTTGTCTGGGTCCATCGTAGTGTAAGGCAGCCACGTGACTGGAGGCCTTACAGAGCTTGGAGAACAGTCTTTGTCTGCAGCTGGAGGGAGGATGGTCATCCTTACAACATCTAAAGCATATACCTTTATCACTTAAGAAATCCTTCCTTTCGCTGACAGACAGGGTACGGAAGGCCCTGCAGAAATTCAAATTATGCACCTCCGCGTTATGGAAAATACAGAACCTCTCTTCTTCTGCCTTTCCTTGATCGGCGGAACTAGCAGTGTTAACTGACCTGTCAGCAACCGCGGTCGTCTTACTACCACTGGACAGGGTGGTGTCGGTCTTCCTCACGTGTACTTGGGGAAACTTAGAGGAATGTGGCTTCTCTGCTTTCATAAACCTGTCACCCGGGTCGTGAAAGGCGAAACATGGATTATTCTTGACCTTTGCCATCTCCTTCACAAACTCTACAAAGAATGTGAAGGGTGGATACGGTACACCGTAGGTGGTCATGTAATTCGAGGCTTTGCCAACCCACTTCTCTTGTAAACAGGATGGGAGTTTATTGACAATAAGATTGATGCCTGAATAGGTATCATAATAGGCAAAGGGAGTACTGTAGACCGGGTCTGCCTTCAAAGCTTCTATATGGAACAGGATGTCACACAGGTCAAATAACTTGGAGGTATCTTTAGGTGCTAGCCGGGGAAAGACGGCTAACTTCTTTTTAATCGAAGTCTCAACGATCCCAGGGGCAGCAAACCTATCATAGCGTTCCCAGATTCTATTGCACGCCCTGTTTGGATCATTTGCATTGGAGGCTCTGGTCGCACGGGCCCATCTTTTCGATTCAGGCCCTAGGTGCTTAACTAACAGATCCATTTCCTCCTTGCGTGAGATATTCAACTCTCGCACGACTTCGCTGAAACTCTCTCTCCAGATAGCATAATTTTCAGGAGTGTCATCAAAATTAGACAGTCTGCCAAGAAGTAATTCCTTCCGCATGAGGAACTTAGTTACATCAACACAATTAGAGGGTGTTCCCGACCCATGACACGTACTACAAGGAGGTTTTACTACAGGTTGGGACACAGAAATGCTATGATTAGTAATGGGTTGCTGTGCAAGTTGCACAGGCTTCACGTTCGCTTCCTCACTGCGAGGTTCAACACTGGATGGAATATTGTTCACAGGCTGTGAGTTAACTCTGAGATCAGAACAGGGCTTGAAAACAGGACTTTCAGGGTTCAAGCCTACCGGATCTTTCTGACTTGCAGAAACATCAACTATACCACCCTACTGTTCCACATATAGCTGGGTGCGGGTAGCAACTGTTTCTTTTAGTTGGTCCCATTCACTGCATGTTTCCCAATCATTGTTGGCTCTTAAGTGCCTAAGTTCGGCTTCAGCTACTTCCAATTCCTTTTGCTGTGCCATAACTTTGAACTTGGCCAGCATTTCAGCCTCTTCTCTTGACTTTTGAGCTTCCTTTTCAGCCCTTTCCTTCATAAGCTGACCTTCTCGGCAAACTTGACTCTAATACGAGCGGTCTCCACCTTGGCTCGTTGCCTCCTTGCAACACTAACACTGGTGCTACTGGAACGACCTGACCTAACCGACTTTCTTGAACTGTCCTTCTTGGAAGGGGGTACACAAAACTCAGAGTGGTCGGCGAGGGATAAAGGAACTTGACTGGACTTCGGGTCATCTTGTAAAAACGGTTCAGTGTGGTGTTCCTCTTCCGTGACTTCAACTGAGGAAGAGGATGCATAATTACTGATTGCCTGACGAAAAGATGCCCGAAAATCCCTGTCTTCATTCTTTACTAATTCAGCACGAGCCAGACTTTCTGAAGTACGTTCAAGCGTTAAATATTCCAGATACTTTTTTACAGTATCCTGGTACACAGCGTGGGCCTGGTACAACCAAGGACTACGATTCGGGTCCTCTAATAAGGCCTGTACTCCATCTCTACTCGCCTTTACCCTTTCTTCATATTGGTCAGTTACTCTATGATAACCTTCTTGTCCTCCGGCCGTGAGAGTCCTTACTCTGTTAGAGACGGGTCCCTCATCCATACTGTGAGTGGAGGACATATTGCCAAGCGGGAGAAACAGCGAGAGACAAGACTGAACAATGCTAAGGAAGGCAAGGAGAAAACTCAAACTTAATCGAAAACCGCAGAGTAAGATTACACACTCCTAACTATACTACGATTGAGGTAGACAACAACAGATTAAACCCAACATTTGGTTCAATCTAAAAATGCACATTAATCGCATGCTTATATTAACATATGACAGGATTTAAGGCAAGGTAGCTTTGCCTTCAAAAGGAAAAAACATGCATACATAAATACGATGGAAAAATGGTGTTACGTAAACAACACTGGTGAACTCGGCGCCCGTACATTCCTGCCACATCGACCTGTGGGCCGATACGATTACTAAGACGACATAAGATCACTAATTAATTTTCCGTATCGGCAACTTCACAACACTACGCATACACTTCCACTATCTTATCACTCGCGAAACACTAGCGACATTTGTTGATTCGTGGGACACATCAAGCTATGTTGTGGTGACGACGAGGCGAATCTAGACTTGGCAACGGCGTGCAAGGCGTGGTCTGGTTAAATCCTCTTCTTTTTATGCTCCTTTCATCTCTAATTGGGTTCTATCGTGCTCATTTTCATTGAGACGCAGCGAACTGGGGACTGCGCAGATCAAATGGACAATCAGCATCATAGCGTCCGTGACGTAGACAGACTTGGGACGGAAGGTTATTTATTCACGGGAATGTTCGATGCGTCTTTATTGCAGATCCGATCCATCACGCAGGATGGACCCAAAGGAATTTCGATAGTTACGGTGGAATGATGAAAACTGGAAATGGGACTGTAGTTACTAAAGGCTAAAAGCTACACATGATATAAAAGTATTTCCAAGGATCCACTAGTACACTCTAAACCTAAAATATAAAGGGTTTTACTACTTACTGAGTTGGTTACAGAGAGGGGTGTGTACACCTTTCGAGTTTCGAACCAGACTAGATGTGTGACGTGACATCACAAACGGCAACCGGTCTTACACACCTTCTTAATTCTAATTCTTAAAGTGAACATTGTACAAATAATGCGATGTTATCTTGCGACATAGCTTGCAGACAACTTACAAAGGTGGGATTTCGAACAGATGAGGTCTCTGTTCGAAATACACTTAAAATTAAAGCATTACAAAAAACAAAATTGAAACCCCTTCCGAGGGGAAACGAGCCTTACGACAAAAAATATGTAAACATGGAGGTACACGGAATTATAAAAAAAAAAGCCCCGTTACTACTCGTAACGGCACACCTCGGAATTGTCTTAGTCTGTTTAGTGTGGTTTCTGTTGTTCTTATTCTGTTTTTAATGTGTTTTTGTATTCCTTGTGATGTTATGGTGAGGCCTAGGATGTGTGCTTGTTTGTTGTATGGTATAGTAGTGTTATTGATCTTTATTGGTGGAAGTTGTCGTGTTGAGATGGCTAGAAGTTGGAATTTGTTTGTGTTTGTTGAAAATTTCCATTGTTTTTCGTATGTGTTTATTTTGTGGATCTCGTGTTGTGTTTTCCTGGCAAGCATTTGTTTTCCTGTGGTGTTGGGATATGTAATGATCTGTGTTATGTCGTCTGCGTATTGTATGGTGTAGCTTCCGTGTGATGGTGGAGGGGTGTCTGCCGTGTATAAGTTGAAGAGTGTTGGGGATATGACGCTTCCTTGTGGTACTCCACTATGGAGTGGGAGGGCTGGTCCGATGTATTGGTTTATTTTTATTTTCGCTGTTCTGTTGTCGAGGAAGTTACATAGTGTTTTTGTGATAGTGCCAGGAAGTTGTGTTTGAAGTACTTTGTATTTAAGGCCTTCGTGCCAAACTTTGTCGAAGGCCTTAGAGATGTCCCGTGATATAATAATACATGCTTGTTTGTTTCTTTGTGTGTCTGCTATTGTTTCGTATAAGGTGGCGAGTGCGGTGTGTGTTCCCTTGCCAGGAGTGAATCCGTGTTGGTATGGGTTTAAGAAGTCGTGGTCGTGTAGGCGTGCCATTAGTCTGTTTGTGATGATTCTTTCGAATATTTTTCCTGGTGTTTCGAGTAGTGAAATGGGTCTGTAGTTTTATATTTGTGTTATGTCTTTGTTATGTTTTGGAACGAATATGATTATTGAGTTTTTAAATTTTTGTGGAAAGTATCCTAGGCTCAGTGAGTGTTTCGTTGAATATGTCTGTGAGCAATTGTTTGGTTATTTTTGGTGTGTGCGAGTATTTGTTTTGTAATTCCGGATTGTCCAGGTGTTTTATTTTTTGTGTGTTTTATTGTGCTTGTGACGTCTTCGAGTTGTATGGGTTGGGTAATGTAGTTATCGGTGTTTAGTTTGTTTAGGTCTATGTTTGTGTATGGTTGTGTGTGGTGGAGGTGTGTCATGTGGGCGAGTATTTCTGTTTCGTGGTTTGTGTCAAAATGTGTGTTTTCTTCTGGTGTGATTTGGAATATGTTTTGCCATACTTGTCTGAATGCGGTTTCTTTGTTTTTGTCGTCGTGTAGTTTGTTGTTGTTGTGTATTATGTATGGAGTGTTGGAGGTGTTGGATCCTAAGAGTTGTTTTATTTTGTTCCAGAATTCTTGTGTTTTTTTGGGGGGTTGAATTTGATGTTTGATATTATGTTGTTCCATGTGTCTTCGTAATTTTGTTTGCATTCTTAGAGTATTAGTGTTTGTATTTGTCTGATTGTTTTTATTGAGTGTGAAGTCCAGTTGTTTTCAAGTGTGGCTTTGTTTTTTATGTAGTTTGCCTGCCATGTTAGTTGTGTCAGTTTTTTGGATGTCTTGGGTGTGGGAATTTGTTTCTGTCGTGTTATTGGTATGCTTTGTGTGATTGCGTCGTTTATGAGTTTGTACCATGTTTAGTTTGTTGTCTATGTAATTTGTGTTTTTTGTTTGGGTGTTTGTGTTTTGTTCTTCTGTGGTTATGTATTCGTTTGTTGTTGTTTCTAATATTGTTTTGATTTGTTTCCAGTCTGCTTGTTTGTATGATAGTTTAGGTTGTGTGGGGATGGTGATGGCTGTGGTGGAGAGTGTGAGGTTGAGAGGTATGTGATCTGAAGATGTTATGTCTCCTGGGTGTATTCTGTATGTAAGGTGGTGATGTCTGTTGGTGAAAATCATGTCAGGGTTGCTTGTTCCTAAGGGAGGGTTGTGGGAAAGTCCGGGCCAAGGAAGGTAAGGTGGTTTTGTGTTATGAGGTGATGTATGCTTTTTCCTGTTTGATTGCTGTATGAGTGTTTTAGTGTTTGGTGTTTTGCGTTGAGGTCTCCTATAATGTATGTTGGTTGTGTAGCAGTGTGTCGGTGAGGGAAGTTGAAAAACGGGGTCTTGCTTTCTTGAGTTTATTAGCAAGCGGGTGTAAACAAACAAGCGACGTCTAGAACGTCTTCGTATCAATAACTTGACATAAACAAAAGATGTCTACATAGGATTCAATTAGATACACATGACTAAAAGTGCTGTATAGGATCTAAACCTATTACAAAGTATAAAACATATGAGAATCACATATATAAGGAAATTACAGCACCAGTATACAATTCTTTAACCCATTTACATGTATATAAAAATAATAATAAGACAATTTATCTCAATTTACCACATCCCTTTTTCCTTATTGAAAAAGGAGTATCCATAAGAACATAACTGAAACATTTATCTTTATAACACCACAATTATAGATTCAATTTATCAGGTGGTTTCACAACTCTGCTAGATCTTCTAACTGGTTGTGGACTTGGTACATTCACAGCATTATCAACATTTACAGAGGAATTTTCATCAGCCTTATCCATTACTTCTGAACTATCAGGACAGTGTCCTTGACCTGAAGAATACATAGGTACAAAAGGTTTACTGATACCTGAATTATCTTTACGTACAGTGTCATTACTGGGAACAGTTGGTGTATATCTAGGCATAAGTTTATCAGAATGTCTTTTCCAAACAATGTTTCCAAAATCTTTTAACATCACTTTGTAGTTTCTCACACCTAGAACTTCAATTACTTTCCCTTCCAACCATGAATGACCTTTGCCATAATTCTTTACAAAAAACAGCATCATCAATCTTATATTCAGACTTTTCAAACTTACACTCTTTTTCCAAAACCTTTTCCTTCTTATTTTGTGGTTTAATTTTCTCAATTATACCTCTGAAGTTTCTGTTAAACATTAGCTCAGCTGGAGCTTTACTTGTGGAACAATGAATTGAACGTCTGTAGTTATACAAAAATCTACAAATTCTGGTTCTGATATCACCTTCCTTAAATTTACTTAATCCTTCCTTAAAAGTTTTTACAGCTCTCTCAGCTAAACCATTAGATGATGGGTTATATGGGGCTGGTGTCATATGTTTTATTCCATTCTTTTCAAAGAAAGTCTCCATTTCCTCAGATACAAATGATGAGGCATTATCTGAAACTACAATGTCAGGTAGCCCAAAATTACAAAAAGTTTTTCTCAGCATAGAAATTGTTACTGTAGATGTTGTTGACTTTGTTACATGAACATCCATAAATTTTGAGTGTGAATCCACAATCACTAAGAAATAATTTTCATTGATTGGACCTGCATAGTCCATATGGAGTCTACACCAAGACTTACCCGTCTCAGGCCATGATAAGGTAACTTCCTGAGAACCTTGAAAATTTTTAAAACAAATTGAACAAGCTTTAGTAACCTCAGATATATCTTGATCTAACTTAGGCCACCATATCCAATTCCTGGCTTCAGCCTTCATAGCACTGATACCATTATGACCTACATGCAGCTGTGAAAGTACACTACTTCTTAATTCAGCTGGTATAACTACTCTATTCCTAAATAGCAACACATCTTCATATATACTTAAATCTGCTTTAACTGCTGCATATTCAGAAATAACAGGATTATCAATCCACCCAAATTTAACACATTGGAAAACCTTCCTCAAAACAGGATCACTCTTTGTCATAACCTTAACCCTTTCATAGGAAATATTTTGATCTTCCAAATTTTCAACTAAATTCACATATTCAGCAGGTGTATGTGAGTCTAAAACAGAATCTGATACAGGCAAACGGCTCAGGGTATCTGCTACAATGTTTTGTTTGCCTGATTTAAAACACAATTGGTAATCATACTGGGATAACAATAATGCCCAACGCTGTACTCTTGCGTTTGCATTGACAGGAATCTGTTTCTCACTTCCAAATAAACCAAGTAGAGGTTTGTGATCTGTACGGAGCACAAACTTACGTCCAAGCAAAAAATATATAAACTTAGTTACAGCGTACACTAACGCTAGAGCTTCTTTGTCCAACTGAGAATAATTTAGCTCAGCAGCAGACAGCTTTTTACTTGCAAAGTAAACTGGTCTTGGACTACCATTCATTTCTTGAATTAACACACATCCTACTCCTACTGGTGAAGCATCTACTTCAACAATAACATCATGTTCACCATCAAAATTGGCTAGTAAATCAGAGTTGACTAACTCTTCCTTAACAGTCATAAATGCTTTTGCTTCAACAGAAGACCACTTAAATTTTGCATTTTTCTTCAGTAAATCATACAGAGGTGCTAACACACTTGAAAAATTTCTTACAAACCTACAATAATAAGTTACTAGACCCAAAAATGATTGAACTTCACCTACAGACTTTGGTATAGGTGCATCTAAAATAGCATCAAGTTTCCTTGGTGAAGGTTTTTATGCCATCACCTGAAATGACATATCCTAAGTATTCTAAGGAATTGGTATTCAGAACAGTTTTCTTTTTGTTAATAGCAACATTATGTTTCTGAAATACCTTCAACACTTTATCTAATCTCATATCATGTTCCTCTTTAGTCTCTCCTCCGACTAATATGTCATCTAAGAAGGCAACTACTCCATCTATATTCATCAATAATTGGGATATCAATCTTTGGAAGATGGCAGGAGATGATGCAAGTCCAAAGGGTAATCTTTTATATTTAAATAGACCTTTATGAGTATTAATAACTAGCAATTCTTGACTCTCATCATCTACTGGCACCTGTAAGTAAGCATCCTTTAAATCAATCTTTGAAAATATCTTGCTTTTACCCACAACAGCAAGGATTTCATCAACTTTCGGTCAGTCTTTATGGGTGCTTTGGACAGGTCTATAAGTCTTTGTTTTATTAGTGTTTCTACTGTGTCTTCTGGTATGTCTTTGGTGTAGATGTATTTGATTTTGCCTGCTTGCAGGAGTGTGTGTGTGTTCTGGTGAATAGTGACGTCTGTCATGTCATTGGTGTCTGGTGTGATTATTTGTATGGATACATTTTCTTGTTCTGTTTTCTTTGCCTTGGGTGGTTGTTCTGTTTCCGTTGTGTGTTCTGTGGTGTGTGGTCTTTTGTTACGTTGTTCCTCTGTTTCCATGTCTTCTTGTTCTGAGTGGGAGTGTTTAGCGTTGTTTATCATGTTGACTATTGGTGTGGGGTTTATTACTGATGGTGGTATAATTACTGTGGGAAGTCCGTTTGCCTTGTAAATTTCATTTATTGTGTGTTGATATGTACCGGGTGTAGCTGCTTCTGTGATGTTGGCGTGTATGATGGCAGTGTTAATGACCGTTAGGTGTTTGAATGTTATAGGGTTGGGTGTAGTTGTCGGTGTCGGTGTAGACTGAGCAGTTTTTCCTGAGGTTAGGTTGGCGTATGTTGTGTTTGTGTGTGAGTGTTGCTCCTTGAGTTCCTGTGTTTTCTTCTTGATCAGTTCCTTTCTGATAAGGCATGTTGATGCGAAGGTTGGGTGATTCTGGTTACAGACTAGACATTTCTTTATGGCGTTGTGACAGTTGTTAATTCTATGTTCCGTGGAGCAGCATCCGGAGCAGATAGTGTAGGTGTTTGGTTGTGTGCAGTTTCTAAGTGTGTGGTCGTAGGAGTAGCATCTAGTGTATTGTGGTAACTGTACGTAGACTTCTTGGTTAAGGGCGTGGGGTGGGGGGAATGACTGGCTAAAGATCAGTATACCGGTTTCAAGGCTTCCTCTGACCATGGCTGAAGTTTCCAGTTTAACTTTAATGGTGGTCTTGGCATTTGGGATCTTGATGACTTCATTTACTTTGATGTTGTTCAGACGTTCTAGTTCAGCCTTGATTTCTTCGGTGTCTTTCTCTTGTATATGGTCGTCAACTTAATTGATTACCAGTGTCTTTTTGGCGTTGAGTTCCGGTGGGTCAGTGATTTCTAATCCCTCTTTCGTGAAGGCAGCTTTAGAGTTTTTCTTGGTCAAGTCCTCGATAGTTGTGTCGTCGGCGATGATGGTGTGAAGGGGTCCGCTGGAGAATAGCTTGTGTATGTGTATATATTGAGAGTCGATAGAGTTTTCCAGATTACATGCCTTTTGTTGGTGCCGGCCGAGGGCCGGATTTCCCTAATTTTAATCCTGCCCATTGCGCCGAAGCGCGTTGGGCTTTGGGTGTGTGTGTGTTCTGTAGTGTGTGTGTGACAGAGTTGAGAAGTTAGAAAGAAAGAAAAAAGGAAAATGGTATAACGGAGGGAGGGGGGTCGCAGAGGTTCGGTCTAATTCTCGCGTAATCGAATGGCTGGCGATGGTTAGGGGAAAGCGGCAGCGTGGGCTGGTACCCGTGTGTCTATTGGCAGCGTTGGAATTGGCTCGGTCGCCGGGGAATCGAGGCCTATGCCGGGTCGCTAGAATGCGGGAAACCGGGAGGGGGGTTCCCTTCCCCGCCAGTCGGACTGAACAAGTTTTATAGAACCACAGGGGCTATGTTCAGTCGACAGGGGGGTTATCAAGGGCATAAACCGTCAGAGCGAGAAGGCGAAGAGAATGCCCTTAGCTTGGGTAACGGCGCTGGAGAAATCGTCGGACGGTATGCGCTGAGGAGGGTGTCCTTATCTCTCTATCTCTCGCGGCCGTGACGCATTCCAACCCAAGCTTATATATGCCCCATAGTGGGCAAGCATAGTCAGCAAGGACGTCCGAACGCCAAAGCAGCTAACCAATCAGAAGCCCGGAAAACTCGCCGGAGACCGGTCGGCAGACACTCGACTTAGGCCAATGTACCCCGCTTCTCATAGTGGGGAAGCGTAGTGAGCAAGAGCGTCCACAAGAAAATTAAATGGGCCAATCAAGAACCAGCACAAGTTTGCCTGGGTACGCACCAGCCTCCTTTATAAGGAGGGGGACCAAGCCTTAACCATGTCTCCTCCACAAGCACCTCTCCTCCACAAGAAGCTCTCCTCCACAAGCAGCTCACCTCCACAAGCAGTACTCCTCTCCAAGCAACAGTCATCTCCAAGCATCAAGTTCTCCTCTGCTCTCAAGCTCATCCCCTTTACTAGTTTAAAGTTAAATAATAATTTTTTTTATAAATAAAATAAAACGAGTGCATAGTGTTACCGTGAGTTTCATTTCCCTGGCTTGTCCGAACCATATCACAAACAAAGTGGTGACCCTGGAGTGAACTGAATTCTGAATTCCTAGGAAAGACCATCCGCTTGCGCGGGATCGGTTATTGCGGGAGGGGAACAATGTCTGTAAGAAAATGAAAAGATAGTAGTGTATAAAAGAGGGCTATTGCCACCGGGCGAATTAGCGAGCGATTAGGGGCTGTTGGTGGTCATGGCTCGGGAGAAATGGACTGGGAACTTGGACGGCAGCGCCGACGCCGGGATTAGGGATTAGGATCACCAACAAAAGTTTAGAAAATGGTAGGAGGCGTAGTAGTAGAGAAAGGTGGAAAAACGGAAAACTGAAATGAGAAGATGTAGTATAAGAGAAAGTTAGAAAGGAAGCGAATTTTAGTCGAAGAAAAAGTAAGTGTAGATGTTTGTGCGTGGGTCGTGGCTATGTTCGTGAGAGGTGTGTGTGTATGATACGGGAAGTGAGTAGAGTTCACTTCCCGTGTGCAGAGTGCGTTCCTGATAAGCCACAGGTGGGGCCTGAGTAGCCTGCTTTTTCCCAGGTTGGGTTTGAGATCCTATAGAGTTGATTCAGTGGCGGTGCGAGGGGGGGGGCCAGGCGTGCGGTATAAACCCGCCTGCTGACGTCAACGAAGAGGTCGGCCTGTGCCAGACCGGCAGCAGCAAAGGATATATATCTCCTCGCCACCACCGGCGATCGTGTAGAGCGCGTTCCTGATAAACACAGGTGGGGCCTGAGTAGCCTGTTTTTCCCCAGGTTGTGTTTGAGATCCTGTAGAGTTGATTCAGTGGCGGTGCGAGGGGAGGGGGGGCAGGTGGGCGGGTGTTGTATTATCTCTCTCCTCCAATCACAACTCTGAAAGCAGAGAATTACGTGACTGGGGAATGTGTGTAAATGTCAGAAGTGTAAACTCGCTCGCCAGCGTCAGCGAAGAGGCCAGCGTTAGGTTTCGGGCCGGTTGGACAGAGAGGCGTCCCAATTCCTCTCCGTCGACCAGCCTGCGAGCAGATGAGGGTTCTGAATAAGAGTTGGGTTGGGCCTCTGCTAAGCCAGCGAGTTAATGTGCGTGTGCCTCTTTTCTTCCAAGCACTACTCTGAAAACAGGGAATTACGTGACTTGGGAAATGTGTGTATTTGTCTTGCGTGTAAAACCCTCCTGCCGACGTCAACGAAGAGGTCGGCCTGTGCCAGACCGGCAGTGGCAAAGGAGATATATCTCCTCGCCACCACCGGCCGGCGAAGATTGCTGGGCGTTTGTTGAGAGAGCTGGAGGGGAAAGACGTCCGACCTCTAGGAGCGCTGAGAGTGAGCTCTGAATTCTGAATTCCTAGGAAAGACCACCCGCTTGCGCGGGATCGGTTTTTGTAGGAGGGGAAGAATGTCTGTAAGAAAATGAAAAGATAGTAGTGTTATAAAGAGGGCTATTGCCACCGGGCGAATTAGCGAGCGATTTGGGGCAGTTGGTGGTCGTGGCTCGGAGAGTGAACCTGAATTCTGATTTCCTAGGAAAGACCACCCGCTTGCGCGGGATCGGTTTTTGTGGGAGGGGAAGAATGTCTGTAAGAAAATGAAAAGATAGTACAGTAGTGTATAAAAGAGGGCTATTGCCACTGGGCGAATTAGCGAGCGATTAGGGGCTGCTGGTGGTCGTGGCTCGGGAGAAATGGACTGGGAGCTTGGACGGCAGCGCCGACGCCGGGATTAAAAACAGATTACAATCACCAAATGTTCAGAAAATAGTAGGAGGCGTTAGTAGGAAAAGTGGAAAAACGGAAAAAATCTTTAGTGGGCAGGTAAACTGAAATGAGAAGATGTAGTATAAGAGAAAGAAAGGGAAGCGAATTTTAGTCGAAGAAAAAGTAAGTGTAGATGTTTGTGCGTTGGTCGTGGCTATGTTCGTGAGAGGTGTGTGTGTGCATCTTACGGGAAGTGAGTAGAGTTCACTTCCCGCGTGTAGAGCCGGCGTTCTGATTAGCCCCAGGTAAGGCATGAGCTCTCTGCTTTTCCTCAGGTTGGGTTTGAGTTGTGTATGCTTGTAGCCTGTCAATTATTGGGCTACATGCAATATTATTATTACTATTATTATTTCATCATTATTGCTATCACCAGTCAAAGCTGGTGAAGGGGTGTATTATTAATAGGTACGGTTATACATGTCTTATCGTGTACACCGCACGTGGGACGGGCGCAGCTGACAGTCTGTACGGTGTGGTCTAGATGTAATGTGTTGTATCAGGTGTTTGTGTCTGTCGTTCAGTTTTTCTAGGTGTCTTGAGTGAAGTTTGTGTTTGTGTTGGTTGAGTGGACGGATGTTGGAAATTCGGTGTAGAGACTCAGTGGTTCTGAAGTCGCTCCATCGCGAACCCGTGATGAACTTGACAGCGGCATTCTGAACCTTCTGATGCCCGTAGTTATTAGTGGGACATGTCAGCTGGCTTAGTCCCGGAGACTGGCACAGAATCGGTCTGACGAGGGCTAGGTACAATCGACGTTTGGTGGTCACTGTTGCAGTTTTGAAGCGTCTTAGCTTTCCCAGCAGAGCCCTAGCCTTCGCTCCCTGCTTGCGGAAGTGTGGGGTCCAGGTAAGGCCACTATCAAGTGTGCTACCCAGCACACATGTATGGTCCTTCACTGGGATGTTTGTGTTGTTTATTTTAAGAGGAGTGTTTGTGATTGTTCTGTTGGTTCGCTTGCAGCAGAAGTATACAGCATTGCATTTTCGACGCGTTGGTCTTAATGCGCCACTGTTGCTCCCAGTGAACTGATTTC
This sequence comes from Oratosquilla oratoria, assembly GCF_046742065.1. NCBI lineage: Eukaryota > Metazoa > Arthropoda > Malacostraca > Stomatopoda > Squillidae > Oratosquilla > Oratosquilla oratoria. The sequence goes on along the minus strand of NC_134803.1, from coordinate 20,398 downwards.
TCGGCTTGGTCCCCCTCTTTATAAAGGAGGCTGCGAACCCAGGGAACTTGTGCTGGCTCCTGATTGGCCTATTTAATTTTCTTGTGGACGCTCTTGCTCACTATGCTTGCCAACTATGACAAGTGGGGTACGTAGGCCTAAGTCGAGTGTCTGCCTACCGGTCTCCGGCACATTTTCCGGGCTTCTGATTGGTCAGCTGCCTTGCATTCGGACATCCTTGCTGACTATGCTTGCCCACTATGGGGCATATATAAGCTTGGGTCGAAATGCATCACGGCCAGTCTGAACCAGACTGGCCGTGACGCATTCCGGTCGGCAGGACACTCGACTTAGGCCTACATACCCCGCTTCTCATAGTGGGCAAGCGTTAGTGAGCAAGAGCGTCCACAAGAAAATTAAATGGGCCAATCAGGAAGCAGCACAAGTTGCCTGGGTCCGCACCAGACTCCTTTATAAGGAGGGGGACCAAGCCGAGAGATCAGTTCACTGAGAATCATCACAAGCGCTCCTAGAGGTCGGATGTCTCTCCCCTCCAGCTCACTAAAGAAGCGCCCAGCCATCTTCGCCGGCCGGTGGTTGCGAGGAGATATATCTCCTTTGCTGCTGCCGGTATGGCAAAGGCTGACCTCCTCGTTGACGTCGGCAGGCGGGTTTACACCAAGACAAATACACATATTTCCCAAGTCACGTAATTCTCTGTTTTCAGAGTAGTGCTTGGAAGAAAAGAGGCACACGCACACTTGCTCGCTGGCTTAGCAGAGGCCCAACCCAACTCTTACTCAGAACCCTTATCTGATCGCCGGCTGGTCGACAGAGAGGAATTGGGGAGCCTCTCTGTCCAACCGGCCAGCATCCACGCGCTGGCCTCTTTGCTGACGCTGGTGAGCGGGTTTTACATTTCTGACATTTACACACAATACCCAATCACGTAATTCTCTGCTTTCAGAGTTGTGATTGGAAGGAGAAAAATAATACAACGTCCGCCCGCCTGCCCCCTCTCGCACCGCCACTGTATCAACTCTACAGGATCTCAAACCTAACCTGGGGAAAAGCAGGAAAAGCTCAGGCCTTACCTGGGACGAAACAGGAACGCGCTCGACACGCGGGAAGTGAACTCTACTCACTTCCCGTAAGATACATACACACACCTCTCACGAACATAGCCACGACCCACGCACAAACATCTACACTTACTTTTTCTTTGACTAAAATTCGCTTCCTTTCTAACTTTCTCTTTTCAGTTTACCTACCACTAAAGATTTTTCCGTTTTTCCACCTTTTTCTTCTACTACGCCTCCTACCATTTTCTGAACTTTTGGTGATTTTAATCCCGGCGTCGGCGCCGCCGCCGACCGAGTTCTCTGTCCATTTCTCCCGAGCCACCACCACCAACAGCCACTGATCGCTCGCTCAATCGCCAGGTGGCAAAAGCCCTCTTTTTTACACTACTATCTTTTCATTTTCTTACAGACATTCTTCCCCTCCCACAAAAACCGATCCCGCGCAAGCGGGTGGTCTTACCTAGCAAGTCGCAAGTCGCAAGTTCACTCCAGGACACGACATCTTCAGCAGCTCTCCTCTCCAAGCAGCTCTCCCCATCAAGCAGCTCCTCTCTACAAGCAGCTCTCCCCATCAAGCAAGCTCTCCTCCACAAAGCACCTCTCCTCCACAAGCACCTCTCCTCCACAAGCAGCTCTTCTCTACAAGCATCAAGCAGTTCTCCTCCACAAGCAGCTCTCCTCTCCAAGCAACAGTCATCTCCAAGCTTCAAGTTCTCCTCTGCTCTCAATCTCATCCCTTTACGAGTTTAGAGTTAAATAAAAAACCGAGTGCGTAGTGTTACCATGAGTTTCATTTCTCTGGCTTGTCCGAACTACATCACAACACCCTTTTTCATAATTTCCAAGCTTTGTCTCTTTTGTCTTTAGCCATCGCTACACTTTTTATTATAACAGCACTTTATGTACTCCCTTTTCTGTTTCCGCTAAGACACATATTTGTCTGTTCCCTCCTTATAAATTTCTTTGGAAATGTTCCATTTCTCTTCCGTCTTTGTTTCTTCATTTGCAAAAATTCTTAAGTTTTACAAAATCAGTTTTGTTGTACATTAGTCTTCCTTCTCTATGTTTCTCGTTCCTTCTTACCACATTTTATTCCTTAGATTTGATCTCTATTAATATGAGGTCACTCTTCCCAATTGGTTGCTTTATCATTTATTTCCTCTACTATTTCTGGTTCAGAGGTGAATAACAAATCTAGTCTCGATGGTTTTTCGTTTTGTCTAAATCTAGTATTTTCATGAACCCATTGAGTTAATGTGTAATCTATGGTTATATCTCAGAAGAACATATCCCCAGAGTTCGTCGCCACCTCCCATACTCAATTCTTCCAATTTATTTCCTTTACGTTAAAGTCACCCATAATTACTCAATTTTCTCTGTATTTCAGTATCTCGATTAATTCATTCTTTGTATCTTCTAGTAATTTTGAATGTTCGCTGTCAGTCCAGGTCTTAATTTTTGGTGGCACATAAACAACTATAAACCTTCTACTTTTCATATTGCTGTTTTCGACCTTAACTGTGATTAATTGCACATCATCTTTTCCTTCTGTTGCCTTTATTACATTTAGGTTCTTTCTAGTCACTATCATGACTCCACCCCCCTGTTTGTCTGTCCTAGTTTTCGACCAAATGTTGTATAATCCTTGTCCCACCACACTTGATTGTATAGGACCTTTCAGTTTTGTCTCTGCAATTACCATTATATCAGGTTTCTCTATTGATAGGTACTCATTCAATTCGTTTAATCCTGATATCATACCGTCCATATTTGTATATGCCACTTTTAATTTTTTCTTCTCTTCTCTCTTTTTTTTTTTTTTTCCATTTTTCTGATGTACCTTTTTCTCAGTCTCAGATCTAGCCCTTTCTAATGAACTGTTTATTAGACTATGCCTTTTGTCGTTAGTTCATTCCTGCATTCTCTCAAAATCCAGTTTGCCATTTCATCCGGTCCATGCGATTTTCTGACATCGAGATTACTCAAGTGTTTTATTATTTCATTCCTTGATACTTCTATCTCTTTCATAGGGGGGACTTTCTCCTCCCATTCGATATCTCTAGGTTGTAGGTTCTCCCTCGTAAACACCGATTTAAAATGATTGTTCATAATTTCTGCCATTTCTATTTCCTCTGTGTATTCTATTCCTCCTTGTCGTAGTTTCTCTAATTCTTGTTTGTTTTTCAGTTTGTTGTTACAAATCTAATAAAATAGTTTTGGTTGATCTTTACATTTTTCTATGACATGTTTTTCGTATTTTCTCTTTTCTTCTCTGCACACTTGTACATATTCATTTCTAAGACTAGTATATATTTTCCAATTTTCAGGTCATTTGTCTTTTTTCCATTTTATCCAAGCTTTATCCCTTTTGCCTTTTAACTCCCTACATATTTTGTTGTATCAGCACTTTAACATATTCTTTTTCTTGCTTTTGTTTTAGAACAAACTTTTCCACTCCTTTATAATTTTTTGTCAAAATATTCCATTTCTCTTCAACTGTTGTTTCCTCCTTGTGTATTCTTTCCCAGTCAGCTTTGTTGATAAGAATTCTCTTATTCCTTATAACAAAAAAAAAAAAATTCATACATCAATCATTCCTTTCTTATAATTTGCTCGTTGTTTTCATGTATTTTTTTTCTCGTTTAGTTCCAGTTCCAAACCAATAATGTGGTCACTTTTACTTATTAGTGTCTTATATTCAATCCTTGGTCCACTATTTTCGGGTCCTGATGTGATTATTAGGTCCAGTCTCGATGGGTTCTTCCTCATTTCTATACCCAGTATTCCTCTTGAATACCATTGCGTCATTGTGTATGTTCTTACTAATCATCATCAAGTAGTACTATTTCCCCATAGGTGCATATCCACCCCTTCACTGTCATCTTCTTCCCGGCAGATTTCTTTACAATTAAATGTCACCCATTATAACTATTCTTCCTCATCTTCGCATTATCTTATCTAGGTGTTATCCCTTTATCCTTGTGGTCTTCTAACATATTTTTGTGTCTCTCTCCTCTTCCCACGAGGCCCCGTTTTAGGTAGGGTACATAATTTACTACAAACTTCCTGCTCTTCCCATCCATGTCCTCCACTTCCCATCATGATTATATCTCGTACTGCTATTCATTCCATATTCCATTACATCAATCTTTCCTTTCTTATATTGCTCGTTTTTTTTCATGTAGTTTTTTTTTTCTCGTTTTAGTTCCAGTTCAACCAATATGTGGTCACTTTTACTTATTATTAGTGTCTTATATTCAATCCTTGTCCCACTATTTCGGGGTCCTGATGTGATTATTAGGTCTAGTCTCGGATGGTTCTTCCTCATTTCTATACCCATGTATTCTCGCCTGGAATCCATTGCGGTCATTGTATGTTTCTAGTAATCATTAGTCAATGGTGAGTACATTTCCCCATAGGTCATATCCACCCGTCACTGTTCATCTCTGTCCCGGCAGATTTCTTTACAATTAAAGTTCACCCATTATAAACTATTCTTCCTCCATCTTCCATTATCTTATTTAGTGTTATCCTTGTGTCTTTCTACACATATTTTTGTGTTCTCTCTCTTCCCACGAGGCCGTTTCTTAGGAGGTTACATAATTTACTACCAAAACTCTCCTGCTCTTCCCATCCTATGTCCTCCACTTCCATCATAAATAATCTCTAACTTCAATTCATTCCCCCATATTCCATGACATCAATCTTCCCTTTCTATATTGCTCGTTTTTTTCATGTATTTTTTTTTTCTCGTTTCATTAGTTCCAGTTCAACCAATATGTGGTCACTTTTACTTAATAAGGTGTCTTATATTCAATCTTGTCCACTATTTCGGGTCCTGATGTGATTATTAGGTCCAGTCTCGATGGTTCTTCCTCATTTCTATATCCAGTATTCTCTTGAATCCAATTGCGTCATTGTATGGTGTCTATAATCATATCAAGTATGAGTACATTTTCCCCATAGCGGTCATCTCCACAATGGTCACGTGTCATCTCCTTCCCGGCAGATTTCTTTACAAATTAAAATAGCTCACCCATTATAAACGATATTTCTTCCTCCATCTTTCCATTATGCTTATTTTAGTGTTATCCTTGTGTCTTCTAACATTATTTTTTGTGTGTTTCCTCTCTCTTCCCACGAAGGCCTCCCGTTTTAGGAGGTACATAATTTACTACAAACTTACCATGCTCTTCCCCATCCATTTGGGTCCTCCACTTCCATCATAATAATCTCTACTCTATTCGATTCCATATCGTGACAGTTCCTCAAAATCTATATCCTTCTTAGTCAAGAGACATAACTCCACCCCCCTTGTTTTACCTGCTCTGTTTCTAATCCAATAATTATATGCACCAATGTCCTACACTGGTTGGGTGGGTAGGTGGAACCCTTTCAATTTTGTCTCTATAATTCCCATTATGTCCAGTTTCTTTTTTCCTTCAGCTAATCGATTTCAGTTCGTTCAAGCCTGTTATTAAGCCATCTACTTGTATATTTGTATAAGACACTTAATTTTTGCTACTTCCATGTGTGTTCTCCGTTTCCCTTTTGTTTTCATCTGCTATGAACCTAATTTTCCTTACTTTCATATCCACTACTCTCCAATAGAATTTCTCCTTCTCTGAACTCTGTTCTTTTCTCGTTTTTTTTTTTCTTAGCTTCTAGTCTTTTTTGTTTTTTCTCATCCTCTCCTTTCCTCTTTATTCATCTGTCTTTTTATCCATACCTTTCGATATTGCTCACTGTCTGCTAGTTTCCCTGTTTTTTGCTGAAGATTATTCTTCTGCTGGTCGTTTGTGATCCTGAATTCAACAGTAATTGGGTCTGGTCTTATCTGTATTTGTATTTCCCGACCTATACATTTCCTTCCTATTTGTTTCCCTATTTCTTGGTTCATCTTGAACTACTTCTAATATATTATTTACTCTTTTCCTTTTCCTCCTTCATTCTTGTAGTCTATTTTGATTATACTTCTTTTCCACGCCCTTAATATAATTTATACCTTTTCTTTTTATCCGCTAAGTCTCTTTATTATATTCTCCTTCTCCCTCATCACTTTAATAACTGTATGTCCGTAGTTTGTTTTTTCATCTGCTGTTTTGTTCCATTCTATACCTTTAAATTCCATCATTTATTGTTATCTCTTGTATCTTTTTTCCATAACCACTTACCTCTTTTGCTATGGATTCTTTATTTTCTTTATTATTCCTCTTTAATTTTCCTCATTCTCTTCCTTTACTTCTCTTAACTGTCTTTTTAATTCTTCTGTTTTTTTTTAGTTATATTTTTGGTTTTATCTTTCCTTTGTTCTTCCCAGTTTATCAAAAACTTTCTTGCGGTCAACTAGAGTTAATTGGTCAAACCTAACCTCCCATTCTTCGTTTTTTTTTTTTTTTTTTTTTTTTTCCTTGTCTCTCCTTTAGATTTACTAGTCGAGGGAGGTTGTCACCTCCTCCCTCATTAAATCCATAAAAGCAGTTATCTTCTCTTTCCATTGAGCTGCTACTATCTATATTTCTGCTCTTGACACCTCTTCTTCCTTGTTGTTCGTCTGTGTATTCTGTCCTCCGTTTGTTTGCGCTTCTCCTAAGATCCGGGGCCCGTTCGTCTCCTTCCTCATTTCCTTCCATTTTCCTCGGTAATCCCTCCCCTTCTCCTTTTTCTCCACCTTCCCACTACACCACGAACTTTCCCCTTCCTTATTAATACAACACAGGTACTTCCTTGTCGTTGTGATCCTCGTAATTTTGAATATTTCACCGGAGTCCAGACTTCGCTGCCACCCCGACCGACGTGTGTGTATTTACCTAGTTGTATTTACCTAGTTGTATTTTACGGGAAGGGGAGCTATGCTCGTGGGGTCCCATCTTCATATCCCATTTTATCTAAACTGTTTTTAAATTCATGTACTGTTTTTGCACACACCACTTTCTCATCTAACTTGTTCCAACTGTCTATTACTCTGTGAGGAAAGCTGTTCTTTTTCAGATCTCTTCTATAGCTGTCTTTTTTTATTTTATTTCCGTGTCCTCTTGTATTTCTATCATCCATTTTATCAGATTCTCTCTATCAGTAATTTCTATGCCTTTCATGATTCTGTAAATAGCTATCAAATCTCCTCTCTTCTTTGCTCTTGTGTCTGTAATTCAAGTTTTGCTAGTCTCTCTTCATATGATAGTTTTGAGAGTGTTGGTGCCAATTTTGTAATTGGTCTTTGTATTCTTTCAAGTTTTTTTTATAAATTTTTTTGTACTTGGTGACCATATCGTTGCTGCATATTCCAATCTTGGTCTTATCAGGGTGATTAGAATTTTCTTCACCATTTCTTCATCCATGTATGTAAATGCAACTTTGATTGTTCTTATTAAATTATAAGTTTCTCCAAAAATCTTATTTATATGTTTCTCAGGTGACATATTATTCATAACAATGACTCCCAGGTCCTTCTCATTTTCTACTTTTTTTATTCCTTCTTCTCCCAATTTATATGATCCTGTTATTCTGTTTTTGCTTTTTCCAAATTCCATTATATTACACTTTTTTGTATTGAACTCCATCTCCCACTTCCTACTCCATTCCTGTACTTTATTTAGATCACTCTGTAGTGATTCACAATCTTCTTCCGTGTTCACTTTTTTCAGTAGTTTTGCAACATCTGCAAAGAAGCTCATATAGCTTTCAATTCCTTCATCCATATCATTGATATATATAGCAAACATTATTGGGGCCAGAACTATTCCCTGTGGAACACCGCTTATTACTTCATCCATTTTGCGTGTTGGTCTCTTATCGCTTCTCTCATTTTTCTTTCTTGCAAAAAGTCTTCCATCCAATTAAGTACTTTGCACCTGTATTGACCTCCTTCTGGTTTCATGCTAATTTCTTAAAGCAATCTTCTATGCTATGTCGGTAACTTCTTAGTGTCAAGAATAAATCGCTAGTTTTTTATACGGGCTCTAAGCTAAAAATGCACTAATCAGCCCATCCATCAGACTCTTTGACTCTGTATTATATACTCGATCTATTAGGCTTGATACGTAAGCTAATATAAGAAACCAAATATTATTGCAAAATCACTGGTGTGAACGCATGATGTCGTCCTTGATCTGCATCCAAATTGCCGTGGATTTAACCACATTTGTTTCTTATCTAAATTACGCAATTAATTGAGACCCATCTCATACGTTCTTGACAGTATCTAAATTCTTATCACAATGTCGTTTTTTGCTATTGTACCATGTGTGTATGCTCGAGAGACAGGGAGTTCTATAGTTAGGGTTAGGTGTCGTTCTTTAGTGTTTGCCATCACCTTTGATTAGTTTGGTACTGATCATTGTGCTTTTTTTCCAATCGTTCTGGAACTTTTCCTTCTTTCAAGGAACTGTTTAATTATGCTATGTATTTTGTTCTGGCTGCCCGAGTTCATTCCTGCATTCTTTCAAAATCTCCATGTTTGTCTATTTTCCATCTGGTCCCAATTGTCGATTTCGTCTTGACATCATAGATTACTCGAAGTGTATGCAATATTTCGTTCCTTTGTTACTTCTATTTCTTTGCATGGGACGGGACTTTCTCTTTTCCAGTTCAATGCTCTTCAGGTTGTATGTTCTCTCCCACTTGGTAAACACTGTATTTAAAATGTTGTGTTCATAATTTCCCGCCATTTCAATTTCCTTCTGTGTGATTCAACTTCCTCCTTGTCTTAATTTCTCCAAGTCTTGTTTGTTTTTTAGTTTGTGTGTTTACAAATCTGTAAAATAGTTTTGGTTGATCTTTCCCATCTTTTTTCTATGAATGATCTTTTTTCATATGTTTCTTCTTTTTCACTCTCTGCATCGTTTACCCATAGTATATTTGTATCTCCTCTCTCCATACGCCTCATTTCTCTATATACAAAGTATATAGATATTTGTTCCAATTTTTACATGACCTTCTGCGCTACTTGTGTGATTTGTGTCCATATCTGGTCCAAGCGTCTTGTGTTGCTCTCTTTGACGCACTCGTTTTTCGAGATCCCATACAGACTTTTGTTCTTTGTGCGTACCAGCATTTTACATATTCTTTTTGTTTATGGTTTTTGTCTTGGGGTACTACACTTTCTCCACTCTGCACTTTTTCTTATAAATTTTTTTGTCAAAACATATTGCCGTGTATTCTCTTCCACTGTTGTTTCTGCGTTTGGTATATTCGCTTCCCATTTTTCTTTTTGAAAGAATTATTTTTATTTTGTATCACAAAGGTTTGTTTTTTGTGCCCTCCGCCCCCTTCCCTCAGGTGCACCACCGATCGACTCATTCGACCCATTCTTGCTTTGCGAGACGTAGTCTATATAGATGTTCATTTGTTTTCTAGAGTGGTTATTTTTTCTGCATTTTAGTTCTAGTTCTATCAACTTTTATGCTTATTGGTGGCCTTGGTATTCTATTTTTTTGCTTTTCCGTACTATTTCAGGTTCTGATGTGATTATTAGGTCTTGTCTGCGGATGGTTCTTCCTCTATTTCTATACCTTAGTGTTCTCTTGGATCCAACTTGTGTCATTGTGTGAGTCAATAAAATCATTCTCAATGTAGAAACATTTCCCTCCATGAGTCGTTCCCCACCCTTTACTGTGTCATCTCTTCCCAGCCAGATTTGCTTTGCGAATTAAAGTCGCCCATCTATAACTATTCTTCCTCCATCTTTCCATTATCTTTTTAGTGTTATTCTTGTGTCTTCTAAATCATACTTTTATGTTCATCTCTCCTTCCCATGTGGCTGTGTTTTTGGGGGCACGTAGGTTTATTACAAACTTTCTGCTCTTCTTATCTCTGTCTTCTATTGCTAGTTCATAATCATCTCAACTCTGTTCTTTCCTTATGTGGACACACCTCACGGTTTTATATCCTTCTTAGTCAAGGAGACATAACTCCACCCCCTTGTTTTATCTCTGCTGTTTCCTAATCCAATAATTATATGCATTGTGTCCTATTGCTGGTTGAGGTGGTAGTGGACCTTTTATATTTTGTTCTCTAAACAAGTTTTCCCATTATGGTCCTGGACCTTGTTTTCCATCTTCGCGATTACTCGTTCAGAGTTGCTTTTAGGTGCCTGTGTATTAATCCATCTATATTTGTTGTAGGATACTCTTAACTTTCTGTTATTTCCATTGTATTCTCTGTTTGTTTTTTTGTTTCTCTCTGTTATGGTCCATTTCTTCCAATTTCGATATTCACTTACTCTTACAGTTAGAAGTTCGCTTGTTTTTCTGACTCCGTTCTGGTTCTCGTTTTTTTTCTTTAAGGCTGTCGTTCCTTTTCATTTTTTCTTCCTGCTAGTCTTTTCCTCTTTGATAGTCATTTTACCTTTGTTATAGCCAGTACCTTTTTTTTATATTGTTTCACTCTTTGCGTTGCTAACTTCCCTGTCTTTAGATCTAAGATATTATCTGCTGTTGTTTGTGATTTGTAATTTAATTCTTAATTCGTGTTCTGGTTCTTGTATTCTGGTACTATTATCTTTCCGAGTCGTAAAGCTGTCATCTTCAATTTGTTTCGTATTCTAGGGTTCATCTTCTTTGAACTTAGATTCTAGGTATATTTCTATGCTTACTTTATTTCATTTTCCTCCTTGGGATTCTTGGTGGTTCTATCTGGGTTATGTTTCTCTTGACTCATTCTCTAATATTATTATACATTTCTTTATTATCTTGAGCTAAGTCTCTTACAATATTCTCCTTCTGGTGTCTCTATGTCTCTCATCTTGGATAACTGAGTTCTTCAGTTTGTTCGGTTCATGTTGCTGTTTAAATGTATATGTCAGTGCCAAATGGTCAACTTTATTCTATTATTGTTCCTGTATCTTGCCTCCACCCCTGTGCCTCTTTTGCCAATTGTTTCTTATATTGTCTTTATCTGTTCCTTTTTATATTCTTCCATTCTCCCCTTTTACTTATCGTATTAACTGTCTTTTTTAGTTCTTTCTATTTCATCAGTTAAGTTTTTTGTTCGCCTTCTCTAGGTCTTCCAATCTTTCAACCCGGTTCAGCCCAATTTTTTGACATTTTAACCGAATCTAACCTCCCAATGGTTATGGGTCATTTGTTTCAAGTTTTTCATCCAGTGCTATTTGCCAGAGCGTCTGGGGTGAGACTGCGCATGTTGGCATTCGCCCGCCACCCTCACGCTTAAAAATCCTTGGAAATTATTATCCTCACCTTCCAATTGAATGGATCGTCATTATTCTATGTTTCATAATGTCACGTTTACATTTTTGTGTAGGTCCATCGTACAAAATCAAAAAATCATCGGTTCGTGGCGTTTGGTTTACAAGCCGTCTGGCCTCTTGGACCAAGTCCTCCCTATCCTCATTTCCTTCCATTTCCCTCAATAATCCCTCCCCTTCTCCTTTTTCATCTCACTTTCCCACTACACCACGAGCAATCCCCCCCTTGTAGATACAATAGGTACTTCACTTTCGCGGTTGAGATCACACGAGAATTTCACTCTTTCTTCAGAACGTCAATCCTCGCCGTTCCATTCTAACGTACGTGTGATGTGTGGTGTGTGTGTGATGTGTGTGTGTGTGTGATGTGTGTGTGTGTGTGTGTGTGATGCTGTGTGTGCTGTGTGTGTGTGTGTGTGTGTATTTACCTAGGTGGATGTACGCTAGGTTGTATTTTACGGGAAGGGGAGCTCATGCATGTGTGGAGGTCCCGTTCTTCATAATCTCATTTTTATCTCATCTATTTTTAAATTCATGTATTGTTTTTGCACCACATACCACACCTTTCTCATCTATACTTGTTCCAACTGGTCTAATAGCTCTGTGGGAGGTGAAAGCTGTTCTTGTTTGTGCAGATCTCTTCTAGCAGCTTGTCTTTATTTATTTTATTTCCGTGTCCTGCTTGTGAGTTTCTATCATCCATTTTATCAGATTCTCTCATATCAGGAATTTTCTAGTGCCTTTCTATAATTCTGTAAAGGAAGCTATGCAGAGAATCTCCTCCTTCGTCTCGTTCCTGTTGGCTCTAGGTGGTCTGTAGTTCCAAGTTTTGCTAGTCTCTTGCTTCATATGATAGTTTGTGAGAGTGTTGGAAGGATGCCAGTTTTGTAATTGGTCTTTAGAGAGTAGTTCGTGTCAATTTTTTTATACATTTGTTTTCTGTACTTGGTGACCATATCGTGTGCTGCATAGATTCTCAAGTTATTGGTGCTTATCAGGGTGATTAGAATTTTCTTCACCATGTTCTTCATCCGCCAGGTATGTTCAAATGCTAGACTTTGATTGTTTGCTTGATTAAATTATAGAGTTTCTCCAATAAATCTTATTTATGATGTTTCTCAGGTGACATATTATTCATAACGTGATGACTCCCAGGTCCTTCTCATTTTCTACTTGTTTTTTATTCCTTCTGTCTGCCCAATGTTGATAGATGATCCTGTGGTTATTCTGTTTTTGCTTTTTGTCCAAATTCCATTGATAGTTACGACGTATTTTGTATTGAACTCCATCTCCCACTTCCTACTGCCATTTCCTGTACTTTATTTGGAGATGCACTCTGTAGTGATTGCACAATCTTCTTCCGTGTTCAACCTTTTGTTTTTTTCCGAATAGTTTTGCATCATCTTGGAGCAAAGAAAGCTGACATATTAGGACTTGTCGAATTCCGTCGATCCAATATCTATTAGAGTATATATAGTGGAGGCAAACAAGTTATTGGGGCCAGGACCAGAACTGTTTCTACTTGTGGGGAAGCACCGGCTTATAACTACATCCCATTGTTGAGGCCTGAGTGTGAGATGGTCTACTTATCACGTACTCTGAGCACTTTGTCCTTTCGTTGCAAAAAGAGATCTTCCAGTCCGAATTAAGTACTTTGCCCTGTATTCCTCCTTCAGTTTCTAAGTTTCTTAGAGCAACTTGCTTATGTTGGTAGTTGTGTCAAAAGCGGGTTTTTTTAGGTACTAGAAGATGGGGCATCAGCCATGGCCGATCCAAGCCCAATCACATTTCTTGGTCGTTGTATTAGTAGTTCTATTAGCGTCTTGAAATTAGAAAGTACATATTAAGAATGAAGGTGACGACAGTATATCGTCGCTTGGTCTGGAGATCCAAATTTGCCTTGGAGATGTTAGCACGTGTTTTTTTTTTTTTTGTTTTTCCTAAATATTTTACCCATCGGTAGGCTTTTGACAATTCCTTTGCACAGATTTTTTGGCGTATTGTACTTGTTTGAGAGAGACCGGGTCTATGAGTTGGGTAGGGTCGATTCTTTGGGGATGTTGTTCCGCCCTTTATATATGGGTACTATTAGGTTATGCTTTTTTCCGAATCTTCTGGTAACTTTTCCTTGCTTTCAGAGGAGACTGTTTATTATGGCTATGGAGTATTTTGTCGGTGCCAGGTTCATTCCTTGGCAGTTGACTAGTTCAAAATGCCAGTTTGGCTATTTGTCATCGTGGTCCATTCGCGATTTTGTGACATCGAAGGGATTACGCAAGTGAAATCTTCAAATATTTCGTGTCTTTGGGTTACTTCTATTTCTGATTCATGGAGAGGGAATTTCTCTTTCCTTTCGATTCTCTTCAGGGTTGTATGGTTGCTCCCTTGTAAGACAACTGATTGTAAAAGTGTTTGGTTCATTTTTTTAAAAAAAGTTTCCGCCGAGTTTGCAATTTCCTCTGGTGGGGTATCGTCGAACTCCTCCTTGTCTTAATTTCTCCAAGGTCTTGTTTGGTTTTTCAGTTTGGTTGTTATACACATCTGGTGTAAAAAATAGTTTTGGTTGATCTTTCCATTTTTCGTCGTGACATCTTTGTCATATTTTCTGTCTTTTCCTGCTGCTGCACGGAAGTTTGTAATATTCACGAGTATTTTATTTCTAGGTATCAACGGTATTTTCATAATCTGTTTCCATTTTTTCAGGGGAGCGTTCCTGGGCTCGTTTTATTGCCAGTCTCTGGTGTACCACAGATCTTTGTCCTCTTCTTGTCTGTGTTTAGACTCCCTACAACTTTTTCATCCATTGTACCAGCAAGTTTTGAACATATTCTTTTTTCTATGTTTTGCGTCCTTGGGACATACCTTTCCAACTACCTTTTTTATTAAATTTTGTTGTCGAAAATATTCCATTTCTCTGTCCACTGGTTGTGTTTGTCGATTCTTTTGAATATATTGACGTCACGTTATCATCCAGTTTTCTGTTGTTGAGAATGGAATTATTTTATTTTATCAAAAGTTTGTTTTTTCATACATCGATTCTTCCTTTTCGTATATTGTTTCGCAGTTGTTTTCCCATGTATTTTTCTTGCAAATTTAGTTCCAGTTCGAATCAATTATGTTGGTTCACTTTTGAGAGACTTATTTGTGTGTTTTACTATCTATACTAAGCAATCTTGCGTCCACTTATTTCTAGACGTGCAGGAATGTGATTCTTTTACGGTCTAGTCTCTGAAGATGGTTTACTACTCATCTCATCAACTATTCTATACCCTAGATGCTTGACCTGTATCCCACTGTGTCATACTGTATTACGTCAGTACAGCATCAGATCTCCAAACCTAGAGCGCTTTACCCCCATGCAGCCTCTCAGCCACTTATCCTTGTACTGATCCACAACTCTCTCTGAGAGGCCCCCCTCCCAGCAGATTTCTCCCCCCTCCTCTTTGCCAATTAAAGTCGCCCATCAATAACTATTCTTTCCTCCTCATTTTCCATTATACTTATTTAATGTTATCGCTTTGTCGTCCTCTTAACCTCATACTTTTATGTTCTACTCTCTTCCTCACGAGGCTGGTTGTTCGGAGGCACATTAATTTATCACAGAACTTTCCTAGCTCTTTCCTTATCTCTGTCTTCCACTTCTTTTATTCATAAATCATCTCTTACTGTTTTTCCTTTACCATATTGTGGATCACACCTCCACGTTTATATTCCTTTCTTAGTCAGGAACCATAACTCCACTGCCCCTTGCTCTTGTCTCTCTGTTTCTAATCCGCGAATAGATTTGTATGGCATCATGTCCTACACATGTTGGGGTGGGTTAGGTGGGACCTTTTGAAAATTTTGTTTCTATCAATTCCTAATTATGTCCGGGTTCTTTTTTCTTCAAATAATTCATTCAGCACATTTCAATCCTGTGTGTTGGGTATATATTAACTCCATATCTAAGATTTATATGTGTAAGTACAACGCTCGTCACGTTTTTCAGCCACTTCCATTTGGTGTTCTTCTGTTTCCCCTTTTGTTTTTCTTCTTGCTATGTCTGAATTTCCGTAGTTTCATATTGCACTAGCTTCTCGTCCCGAATGTAGAATCTCTTTTTCTGACTCTGTTCTGGGTCTCGCTTTTGTTTTTTTTTTTTGGGTCTTAGCTTCAAGATCTTTTTCTTTTTTTCTTTCCTTCTCTCTTCCGTCTTTAGTCATTTCCCTTTTTATCCCTGTACGCGCCTTTTATATTGTTCAGCTTGTTGCTAGTGTTCCCTGTTTTGGAATAAGATATTCTCTGCCGTCGTGTGTGTGTCCTGAGATTTAATATTAATGTAGTCTGGTCTTATCTGTACTTAGATACGTTTCGGAAGTTCTAAGCTTCTCTTCTGATGTTGGTGTTTCCATTATTTCTGGTTCATCTTCGCTGAACTCTAATTGTAGTAAAACTGCTTACTATTTCATTTTCCTCCTTGATTCTTGAGGTTCTATTCTGGGTTATATTTCTGTACCATTCCGTAATTATAATTATTACATTTCGTGTTTTGTCTGCCCTAAGTCTCTTATAATTATTCTTCTTCTGTCTCATCACTTTGATAATCTGATGTGCTTCAGGTTTGCTCTTTTCATTTGCTGATTTTAATGTATTTCAGGGAATGCAGACTTTACTTATGTTATTCCTGTGTATCTTCCTCCACTCCCTGTGCCTCTTTGTGCGCGATTGTTTCTCTTTATTGGTCCGTTGATATTGATCACCTGTTTTAACCTTCTTTCCTTTCTCCTCTCTTTACTTCTTCTTGTTTATGACATCTTGGTGTCTTTTTAGTTGTGTGCTAAGTCTAATTTTCTACTCTTGTAAGTTAAGTTTTTGTTCGCACCCTTCTCTAGGATCTTCCACATCCGTATTTCAACAGAACCTTTTCTGCAAGTTTTGGTCATTTTTTACCGAATCCTAATCTCCCAATGTTCGGTCATTTGTTCAATGCGCTCCTGTTCCTCTCACGTTTTGCTAGTGACGGGCGGGAGGTATGGTATCCGCCTCCCTCCTCTTTAAATTCCTTGGAAGATTAATTATCCTCACCTGTCCATTGAATAATGTTCCTTATCTATGTTTCTAATATTTACATTTTTGTTAGTACATTTCGTCGTCACTAAATTGGTCGGGACCTCTTTTGTTTACATGGCGTCTGCCTGCATGGGCCAAGTCCTCTCCTTCCTCATTTCCTTCCATTTCCCTCAGTAATCACTCCCAATCTCCTTTTTCCACACTTTCCCACTACACCACGAGCAATTCCCCCTGTAAATACAATATAGGTACTTCCTTTGCTCTAGGGATCCGCGAAAAATTCACTTTTCGTCAGAACGTCCTCTTTTACGCCGTCCGTTCGATGACGGGGTGTGTGTGTATGCTACCTAGATGTATTTTACTAGTTGTCATTTTACGGGAAGGGGAGCTCTGATCGTGGTGTCCCGTCTGCATATGTATTTACCTCGTTGTATTTATCTGAGTAGTATTTTACGGGAAGGGGAGCTATGGCGTGGTGTCACGTTTTCATATCTCATTTTATCTAAGCTATTTTTAAATTCATGTATTGTTTTTGCCACACACCACTTTCTCATCTAACTCTGTTCCAACAGTCTATTGTACTCTGTGAGGAAAGCTGTTCTTTGTCAGGTCTTCTTCTATAGCTATCCTTTTTGGATTTTCTTTCCGTGTATTTACCTAGTTGTATTTACCTAGTTGTATTTTACGGGGAAGGGGAGCTATTGCTATGGGGTCCCGTCTTCATATCTCATTTTATCTCAACGATTTTTAAATTCATGTACTGTTTTTGCACACAACTTTCTCATCTAACTTGTTCCAACTGTTTATTGCTCTGTGAGGATTGCTAGTCTTTTTCAAGTCTCTTATACAGCTGTCTTTTTTTCTTTTCTTTCCGTGTCACTCTTTGTATTTACTGTCATCCCATTTAATCAGAATTCTCTCTGTCAGTAATTTCTATGCCTTTCATGATTCTGTAAATAGCTATCAAATCTCCTCTCTCTCTTCTTTTCTCTAGTGTCTGTAGTTCAAGTTTTTCTAGTCTCTCTTCATATGATAGTTTTGAGAGTGTTGGTGCCAATTTTGTAATTGCTCTTTGTATTCTTTCAAGTTTTTTTATACATTTTTTTTGTACTTGGTGACCATATCGTTGCTGCATATTCCAATCTTGGTCTTATCAGGGTGATTAGAATTTTCTTCACCATTTCTTCATCCATGTATGTAAATGCAACTTTGATTGTTCTTATTAAATTATAAGTTTCTCCAAAAATCTTATTTATATGTTTCTCAGGTGACATATTATTCATAACAATGACTCCCAGGTCCTTCTCATTTTCTACTTTTTTTTATTCCTTCTTCTCCCAATTTATATGCTCCTGTTATTCTGTTTTTGCTTTTTCCAAATTCCATTATACTACAATTTTTTGTATTGAACTCCATCTCCCACTTCCTACTCCATTCCTGTACTATATTTAGATCTCTCTGTAGTGATTCACAATCTTCTTCAGTTTTCACTCTTTTCAGTAGTTTTGCATCATCTGCAAAGAAGCTCATATAGCTTTCAATTCCTTCATCCATATCATTAATATATATAGCAAACATTATTGGGGCCAGAACTGTTCCCTGCGGAACACCGCTTATTACTTTATCCCATTTTGAGTGTTGGTCTCTTATCACTACTCTCATTTTCCTTTCTTGCAAAAAGTCTTCCATCCAATTTAGCAGTTTGCCCTGTATTCCTCCTTCAGTTTCTAATTTCTTAAGCAACTTCTTATGTGGTACTTTGTCAAAAGCTTTCTTTAGGTCTAAAAATGCACAGTCCGCCCATCCATCTCTTTCTTGTATTATATCTATTAGCCTTGAATAGAAACATATTAAATTGGTGACGCATGGTCGTCCTTGTCTGAATCCAAATTGTCTTGGATTTAACACTTTGTTTTTTTCTAAATATTTTACCCATCTACTTTTGACAATTCTTTCACAAATTTTTGCTATTGTACTTGTTAGAGAGACTGGTCTATAGTTGGTAGGGTCTTCTTTATTTCCTCCTTTATATATAGGTACTATATTTGCTTTTTTCCAATCTTCTGGAACTTTTCCTTCTTTCAAGGAACTGTTTATTATGCTATGTATTTTGTCTGCCAGTTCATTCCTGCATTCTTTCAAAATCCAGTTTGCTATTTCATCTGGTCCATGCGATTTTCTGACATCAAGATTACTCAAGTGTGTCAATATTTCATTCTTTGTTACTTCTATTTCTTCCATAGGGGGGACTTTCTCTTTCCATTCAATCTCTTCAGGTTGTATGTTCTCCCTTGTAAACACTGATTTAAAATGTTTGTTCATAATTTCCGCCATTTCCATTTCCTCAGTGTATTCAACTCCTCCTTGTCTTAATTTCTCCAAGTCTTGTTTGTTTTTCAGTTTATTGTTTACAAATCTGTAGAATAGTTTTGGTTGATCTTTACACTTTTCTATGACATCTTTTTCATATTTTCTCTTTTCCTCTCTGCATGCTTGTACATATTCATTTCTATAACCGGTATATATTTTCCATTTTTCAGGTCTGCTTATTTCCATCTGGTCCAGGCTTTGTCTCTTTTGTCTTTTAGCTCCCTACAACTTTTGTTGTACCAGCATTTTACATACTCTTTTTCTTGTTTTTGTCTTGGGACATACCTTTCCACTCCTTTTTTGTAATTTTTTTTTCAAAATATTCCATTTCTCTTCCACTGTTGTTTCTTCTTTGTATATTTCTTCCCAGTTTTCTTGTTGAAAGAATTCTCTTATTTTATCA
This sequence comes from Oratosquilla oratoria, assembly GCF_046742065.1. Lineage (NCBI taxonomy): Eukaryota > Metazoa > Arthropoda > Malacostraca > Stomatopoda > Squillidae > Oratosquilla > Oratosquilla oratoria. The sequence goes on along the minus strand of NC_134803.1, from coordinate 1,311 downwards.
AAGTTTGTTTTTTCATACATCATTCTTCCTTTTCTATATTGTTCATTTCTTTTCATATATTTTTCTTCATTAAGTTCCAGTTCAATCAATATGTGGTCACTTTTACTTATTGGTGTTTTATATTCAATCTTGTCCACTATTCTAGGTTCAGATGTAATTATTAAGTCTAGTTTCGATGGTTCTTCTTCATTTCATATATGTAACCATTGTGTCATTGTATGGTCAGTAATCATCTCAAGTAGAGCGTTTCCCCATGAGCCGTCTCCACCCTTTACTGTCATCTCTTCCCAGCAGATTTCTTTGCAATTAAAGTCGCCCATCATAACTATTCTTCCTCCATTTTCCATTATTTTATTTAATGTTATCTTTGTGTCCTCTAACATACTTTTATGTTCACTCTCCTCCCATGAGGCTGTTTTCGGTGGCACATGATTTATCACAAATTTTCTGCTCTTCTTATCTCTGTCTTCCACTTCTATCATAATCATCTCTACTGTATTCTTTCCATATATGACACCCCTCACGTTTATATCCTTCTTAGTCAGGAACATAACTCCACCCCCTTGCTTTGTCTCTCTGTTTCTAATCCAATAATTATATGCATCATGTCCTACACTGTTGGGTGGTAGTGGGCCTTTTAATTTTGTTTCTACAATTCCCATTATGTCCGGTTCTTTTTTCTTTAAATAATCATTCAGCTCATTCAATCCTGTATTTAATCCATCTATATTTGTGTAAGACACTCTTAGTTTTCTGTCACTTCCATTGTGTTCTCTGTTTCCCTTTTGTTTTTCTCTTGTATGTCGAACCGCCTTAGTTTCATGTTCACTACTCTCCAATAGAATCTCTCTTTTTCTGACTCCGTTCTGCTCTCGTTTTTTTCTTAGCTTCAAGTCTTTTCTGCTTTTCTTCCTCTCTTTTCTCTTTATTCATTTCTCTTTTTATCCATACCTTTTTATATTGTTCACTTGTTGCTAGTTTCCCTGTTTTGGATAAGATATTCTCTGCCGTCGTTTGTGACCTGAATTTAATCTTCATTGGTCTGGTCTTATCTGTACTATACTTTCCGAGCCTGAATTTTTCCTAAATTTCCTTCATAATTTCTGGTTCATCTTCCTGAACTAATTGTAGTAAACTGCTTACTTTTTCATTTTCCTCATTGGTTCTTGAGGTTCTATCTGGGTTATGTTTCTCTTACATTCCTAATGTAATTATACATTTCTTTTTATCAGCTAAGTCTCTTACTATATTCTCCTTCTGTCTCATCACTTTAATAACTGAGTCTTCAGTTTGTTCTTTCATTTGCTGTTT
>NC_134802.1:57624583-57632083 GCF_046742065.1 Oratosquilla oratoria | reverse complement strand
TATGTGTGTGTGTGTGTGTGTGTGTGTGTGTGTGTGTGTGTGTGTGTGTGTGTGTGTGTTCAACACTATATATAGCGCAATGGGCTATGTCACTGTTCACATGTTACGTCTGAGCTGGGTTCGAGTCCTTAGCCTGATCACGTATCAGTTTCCGTATATGCTTCCATCGAGCTCTTCGTCAGTCTCGACCGTGATGGCATGGAATTAAAGTGAAAATGGATGTGGTTGAAGACATGAATATATATATATATACATATATATATATATATATATATATATATATATATATATATACATGAATATATATATATATATATATATACATATATATATATATATACAGGGTGACCCAAAAAACAAACCCTGCACACACTTTCTGTGATATATCTTTCATTCATTTACTTATCACCCTTATTTTGCAAGACATAAAAGGAACAACGCCTTTGAACACAACTAGAACTCAATGTAAGCTCCAGCAAAGAATATGCTGCCTCAAGCATTACTACAAGACAGGCTCGTTCAAGAAAGTGGAGGATAATTTTGTGCATCAGTTCGAATGTGAAAAGGCTCCCCACAAAAGAAGAATTTAGGACTGGGTGAACACTTCGAGAACTATGGGACAGTGGAGAACCTCAATACAGTGACAACCGTCCAAGACATTCAGGACACCCCACGAAGCGTACACCTGAGCTGGTCGAGAGCGTGAGAATAAGTTCAGCAGAGTCCGAAACGCCCTGTGCGCAAGCGAAGTCAGTCCCTTAGTATATCCCGTGAGACTTGCAGGAGAGTGCTAAGTAATGGATGTAAAGGCCTACCCATACAGAATACAGAAGAAGCAGACACTCACAGCCTCAGACAAGAAGCAGAGAAAGGCGCCTGTGCCAGTCAAGGTAATGGAGAAGGTCCAGGAGACTTCAATTCTCCTTTGGACCTCAGATGAAGCTCACTTCCAGCTTGAAGGAAAGGTAAACTCGAAGACAAATGTCTTCTGGGGAACTTCCAGACCCAATGAGGTAGCCGCCAAGCCTCTACACTCCCCTAAGTGCACGGTATGGACTGCAATCTCAACCAGAGGCATCATCGGACCATTCTTCATCGAGGAATCTGGCGCGATAGTAACAGTCACCAAGGAGTAGCATGTTGAGGTGCTCAGAACCTTCAAGAATGAGCTGCAGACCCTGTACCCGTCGCTTATGGGGAGGTTCTGGTCCCACCAAGATGGAGCAAGCTCTTAGACTCAAACCTGTCCCGAGATTGGCTGAAAGAGAACTCTGGTGGCCGGGTGATCAGTCTCCAGAGTGATTCTGACTGGGCACCTCACAGCCCAGACCGTAGTGCCCCAGACTTCTTTCTCTGGGGCTACGTTAAAGACAGAGTCTACGCAGGGAGATCCAGGACTATCACGGAACTCAAGGAAGCCATCAGGGAGGTTTGTAAGGACGTCATGGAGAACTTTGTGCTGCCCCTCAAGAAATGCACAGAGCTAAGTGGAGGTCATCTCGAACACATGCTCTAGAATAAAGAAGAAAAGCCCAAAGACTCTCATGTTTTTATATGACGTTTTAAACACAATAAGCTAGTTATCACCACAATTTCATATCATTCTTGCCGAAAATGAAGAAATGAGGCTTGTCGAAAGTTGGGGGCCCCTTTTTTTTTGGGGGGGGGGTTCCCTGTATACAAACATACATGCACACATGTACACACACACAACATATATATATACATATATATATATATATATATATATATATATATATATATATATATACAAACAGGCACACACAAGTCCGTGGGAGCTCCACAAACATGACCAGTTGATATCGTATGGTAATTTGTTGTTATGGTTGACGTCATCGTGAAAATTTTTGAATAAAATACTGGAAATCTACTAAACTAGTTGCTACACGTTTACTCAATAAGTCTGGCCAAATCATTAAATGATTTAGAGTAATATGAGTGCGTGATGATGATGATGATGATGATGATGATGATGATGATGATGATGATGATGATGATGGTCATGATGATAATGATGATGGTGATGATGATAATGATAATGGTGATGATGATGATGATGATGATGATGATGATGATGATGAAGACAATGGTGATAATGATGAAAATGACTTAGACGAAAATGAAGATGATGAAGATGAAAACGACGAGGATGAAAAAGGTGTACAAAGTAAAGAAGATGAAGATGAAAATGACGACGAGACGAAAAACATGATGAAGATGAAGAAGATGAGTACCATACGCCAGGAGACACGTAACTACGGCCTGAGCCGTCACCTTCGCCTTATGTGCTTGCACATATTAGGAATGACGATGCTAGAACAAGAGCACTAGGAGCGGAACTGGTACATTCAAGATCCTAAGATTTGTACTAACAGTACTAAACTCTAGAACCTTCCTTCATCGCTCCTGTATGGTTAGCTATCTAACCCCCCCTCTTCGACTGTTACCCTCCCCCCTTTCCCCCCATTCCGCCTTTTCAACCCCCCACCTCCACACGCCTTACAGCCCATCCACACCTAACCCGGACCGGTATGGATTATATATATATATATATATATATATATATATATATATATATATATATATATATATATATATATATTATATATATGTATTGGTGTGTGTGTGGTCTGGTGACATCCCCCTAAGACAGTAAGGCTGGAGGAAAGTGGGGGGCGGGGGGATTTCCTTTGATGACGTCATCGCCCTCAAGGTAGTACCTGGGGGGGATTATGGTGACACTGTCCCCCTCCTCCCCTCTCCCCCCCGGCTGTCGTCGTGACGACCTCTCAGGTTTATTGGATTGAGGTCGGAGAGGAGTCGAGGGGGGGAGAAGGGGGAGAGGGGGAGAAAGGGGGGAAAGGAGAGAGGGAGAAGGGAGGAGAGGGGGAGAATGGGGGAGAGGAGAGGAGGAGAAGGGGGAAAGGGGAGAAAGGGGGAAGAGGAGAGAGGGAGAATGGGGAGAGGGGGAGAAAGGGGAGAGAGGGAGAAGGGAGGAGAGGGGGAGAAAGGGGGGAGAGAAGAGAGTGGTCCGAGAGGTGGGGGGCGAGTCCGCGAATGGGGAGGAATCCGTGAAGGGAGATCTAAGACGAGGGGGGAGAAGGGGGAGAGGGGGGAGAGGAGGGAGAGGGGGAAAAAGGGGGGAGAGAAGAGGGGGTCCGAGAGGAGGAAGGCGAGTCCGAGAGTGGGGAGGAATCCGTGAAGGGGGGGATCTAAGACGAGGGGGAGAGAGAGGGAAGAGGGGGAGAAGGAGAAGAGGGGGGAGAGGGGGAGGGAGGAGGAGGTCCAAGAGTGGGGAGGAATCCATGAAGGAAGGTTCTAAGGCGAAGGGGGTGGGGAGAAGTCCGAGACCGGGGGTGGGGGATATCCGAGGTGGGGGGGATATTCTAGGTGGAGGTGGTCCAAAGGGGTTCTTCAAGGCGGGGCCCGGGGGACCTCCGGGCCATTTCCTGTATCGATCCTGGGTCCCCCCTCCCCCCCGGAAGGGCGTGCCTTCCCCCCCTCTCCCCCTCTCCCCCGGCTGTGGTGGGTTCGTTTTTGATCCCAGCCCGTGACCATAATCCCCCTAAGGGCACTGTTGACTGCCACCTGTCCGGCTCTCCGAACACACAGGGCAAAGGTGGCTAGTGTGCCCTGGTAAGGACGTGTCAGAGAAGGAGAGATAGATAGAGAAAAAAGAGATAGGGAAAGAGAGAAAGAGAGAGAAAAGAAGGAGCGAGAGAGAAAGAGATAGAGACAGAGAGAGGGGGAGGAAGAGAGAGAGAGAGAGAGAGAGAGAGAGAGAGAGAGAGAGAGAGAGAGAGAGAGAGAGAGATAGGTGAGGATAGATCCTGGGTAGGGATGGAATGGTGAAGAATAGGTGGGTGAGTGATAGGTGGATGAAAGTGAAGGAACGAATGGATGAGGAAGAACGGGGGATGGGGGGAAGAGAGAGGAAGAAAGAAGGAGAATAAAGAGAAAGAGAGAGATACGAAGAAGGAAAAGGAGAGGGAGGTGAAGAGGAGGAGGGGAGTGAGAGAAGTGGATGCGAAAAGGTGGAGAAGAGGGGAGAGGGGGGAAGAGGGGGAGAAGGGAAGGAGGAGAGGGGAGAGGGGGAGAGTAAAGGGGGGAGGGGGGCTTGTAACGAGCTCTGTGGGTTCTTATTGTTCGGTGCATTACGGGAGAGTAGTTGGCTCCCCACTTGGGCGATGGGGGGAGTGGGGAGGGGGAGGGGGAAAAGGGAGAGGAAGGGAAAGGGGGAGGGGGTGGCAACCAACTCGCCACTCTTGTTCAATGAAGTAATGGTGGTCACAGTATTTTGAACATTTGTACCTAGTTTTGTGTATACATGCGTAAATACATACATACATACATACATACATACATACACACACACACACACACATATATATATATATATATATATATATATATACATACATACATATATACATATATATATATATACATATGTATATATATATATATATATATATATATATATATATATATATATATATCACTGTCCAGTAATGTCGTTACACATTAGTAATTGCACTAAGAACCCACTATTATTTGGATTTAAGAAAAGAAGAAAATAACGGATTTCCGTATATTTCGATCACTTGCTGTGATCCTCTTCCGCGTGAAGAGGATCACAGCAAGTGATCGAAATATACGGAAATCTGTTATTTTCTTCTTTTCTTAAATCCAAATAATAGTGGGTTCTTAGTGCATATATATATGTATATATACAGTATATGCATAAGACATATGCACATGTGTACATAAGACACACGTATTTCATAAATATACAAAATCATACAAGCGTCTATGAATACATACATACATACATACACACACACACACATGCAAATACACATCCATGCACCAACATACATACACAGACACACAAACATTCACACACACGTATAGAAACACATACATGCATACGCCAACATACATACACAGAGACACCCACAACCAAATACAAGCATATAAACCCACTCTTACATACGCAAACACTCATATATGCAAATACATGTGCAAACACGCACACTCAAATTGCCACTCAATGACATTTTAGTAACATTGTATTTGTTTGTACTTACATTGCAAGACACTACCGGGGGAGGGTCTGAGAAGCAGCGAACGCGGACTGCAACTACAATGTAACTACATAACTTTAGTGGAACTTGTGCTAACAATTAACTTGAAACAAAGCATCCACCGAGAAACATCTCAACTCCCATCGGGGTTGTAATTATTAAGGGCAAATATGTACCAAAACTCAGGTGTATGAGGGGAGACGGGGAAAGAGAGGGAGAGGGGGGAGAGGGGGGAGAGGGGGAAGAGGGGAAGGGAAGGGTCGTATACGATAGTTTGTACAAGTATCGCCTGCGACAGTTATGTTTTGTTTGTGAAGGTTATAGGGGTGAGCGTTGTTTGATATTCGGTCGGATATGGATAGGATTTGTTAGGTCAGGTCAGGTTAGGTCACGTTAGGTTGGGTTAGGTTAGGTCACATTAGGTTAGGTTAGGTGACGTCAGGTTGGGTTAGGGTAGGTTGGGTTAGGTTAGGTCACATTAGGTTAGATTAGGTTAGGTCACATTAGGTTACGTTAGGTCACATTAAGTTAGGTTACGTTAGGTTAGGTTGGGTTAGGTTAGGTCACATTAGGTTAGATTAGGTTAGGTTACGTTAGGTTAGGTTAGGTCACATTAGGTTAGGTTAGGTTAGGTTAGGGCACTTTAGGTTAGGTTAGGTTAGGTTGTTCTAGGTTTTTTATTACGAAATTGTCCTAGTTAAGATCTTTTATCCTTTGATTTCGTTCTTTTTCTTTTTTCCATGAATTTGAGATGGAAATTTCAAATAATCAAATACAGAGTTAATGAAATATTGAAAAAGAGCAAATATGGTGACCTTTTGTTCCATAACAATGCCAGGTCCGTAGTGAAGGAGGAAACAAAGGAAAAGAAATACAGAAGAGGAGGAAGAGGTACAGGAGGAAGAATTGGAGGATGAAGAAACGAAGAATAAAGACGAAGAGGAAGAGGAGGAGAGATAGGAGGAGGAAGAGGAGAAGGAAGAGTAACAGTGGTAGTAGCAGGAGGAGGAGGAGGAGGAGGAGGAGGGAGAGAGGGTGGAGGAGGATTGGAGGGGTTGGTAGAGAGGGTGGAGGAGGAGGGGAGGGGGTGGGAGAGAGGGTGGAGGAGGAATCGAGAGAAGACGGGAAAAAGGAGGAGGGAAGAAGAGAAAGACAGATGAAAAGGAGGGAGAAGAGGAGGGGGGAAGAGGAGGAAGAAGAAGAGGACAAAAAAGAAGAAGAGGAGGAGAGAGGAGGAGGAGAAAGGGGGGGATGGAGGGGGAAAAGGAAGAGATAAAGACAGGATGATGGTATTACAGACACACACACACACACACACACGCACACACAAACACACACACAGACAAATACACACATATGCGCGCACACACACACACACACATACACACACACACAAACACATAGACAAACACAGACAAACACACAAACACACACACACACACACACACACACGCATGCGCGCACACACACACACGCATACACACACACACACATAAACACCCACACATGCGCGCACACACACACACACACACACAAACACACACACACTATGGCGAATTTCCCCACAACGAGGGTTGCCATATACTCTCGTGAGAGGACAGGTTTCATAACACTGATTGTGTGTGTGTGTGTGTGTGTGTGTGTGTGTGTGTGTGTGTGTGTGTGTGTGTGTGTGTGTGTGTGTGTGTGTGTGTGTGTGTGTGTGTGTGTGTGTGTGTGTGTGTGTGTGTGTGTGTGTGTGTGTGTGTGTGTGTGTGTGTGTGTGTGTGTGCGTGTGTGTGTGTTCACCTAGTTGTATTTAGCTAGCTGTATCTTACGGGAAGGGGAGCTATGCTCGTGATGTCCCGTCTTTGTATTTCGCAGTGTCTAGTTTGCTCTTAAATTCGTGTATAGTTTTTGCACACATTATTGTTTTATCCAGTTTGTTACAGATACCAACCACTCTGTGTGGAAAACTGTTTTTTTTTTCAGGTCTCTTCTATATGTGTGTGTGTGTGTGTGTGCGCGCGTGTGTCCTTTTTAAACCAGATAGTCTTCGTGGAGACAAACCCGCCAAACTGATCGAAAATGGCGTATTTTCTCAGATACCGACGTCGATATCATCGCCAAAATCGGCGATATCAGCGCCAAAAATGGCGATGTTACTGTCAAAAGTAGTTATATTACCGCCAAAAACGGCTATATTACCGCTACAAGCAGCTATATTACAGCCAAAAGTGGCTAAATTACCGCCAAAAACGGCTGTATTACCGCTAAAAGTTGTTATATTACCGCCAAAAGTTGCTAAATTACCGCAAAATATCGGCTAAATATCCGCCAAAAGTGGCAAAATCATCGCCAAAATGGCTATAGTCCCGCAAAAAAGACGACATTACCGCCAAAACAACCCACA
>NC_134802.1:57614583-57617083 GCF_046742065.1 Oratosquilla oratoria | reverse complement strand
AGTACTTTATGCGACATGTTGTTATCGAAGGCTCACATTGGTTCAAACCTTCACATGCCCCGCCCCCTGATAGCTAAAGGCCCGCTGATTGGCTGGATGATACTCTGACGTCATTTCACTTTTTTATGACGTCATATGACGACTTGACGTCATGCGCCAGAATGGACAAGTCTTCGTCCCCAGTGAACAGACCTATTCTAGATTTTGAAAATTTCTTAAAGAATTATTTCAAAACTCGAAGAACACAAACTGGAGTCTCGTAAGCGTCTTCTGGATTTTGATTTGGACTGAGAAATTTTCTTAAAGAATATTCTGAAAACTCGAAGAACACAAACTGGGGTCTCCTAAGCCCATCCTGGATTAAGAACTGGATTTTGAAAATTTCTTAAAGAATGATTTCAAAACTCAAAGAACACCATTTGAGGTTTTCAGGGTCGAGGAGGAGGACCTGAAGAAAAGAAAATTTTTGAAAGAACATCTGAGATGATGGAAAATATTTTTAAGAAGAAGAAAAAATAAATAAAAAGGGAAAATCAGGAATAAATTAGTTTATTGTATTTTTCATATATAGTGTCAACATGAAGGCTTTATTTAAAAATATTGAACTCAATTATGGGGAAAATGTACTGAAATAGAAAACATTATTGAGTTTCAGTATGATATCTGGTAAGATCTATCCATTAGGTATTGCGGAAGAACACTGAACACTAAAACCAAGTCTGGATGTATTTAATGGCTTTAGGTTCCACTAAGACGAGATCAATGAGATTTGCTTTGGAGTCGCTACGTTTGCCTTGTGACATGACGTCGTCTTACTTCGTTTGCGTCGCGACATGACGTCATCTCGCTTCGTTCGCATTGCGACATGTCATCTCGCTTCGTTTGCGTCGCGACATGACGTCATCTCGCTTCGTTTGCGTCGCGACATGACGTCATCTCGCTTCATTCGCACTGCGACATGACGTCATCTCGCTTCATTCGTACTGCGACATGACGTCATCTCACTTCATTCGCACTGCGACATGACGTCATCTCGCTTCATTCGCACTGCGACATGACGTCATCCCGCTTCATTTGCACTGCGACATGACGTCATCTCGCTTCGTTCGTACTGCGACATGACGTCATCCCGCTTCACTCGCACTGCGACATAACGTCATCTCGCTTCATTCGTACTGCGACATGACGTCATCTCGCTTCATTCGTTCTGCGACATGACATCATCTAGCTGCCACATTCAGCAGACGAGAAACAAATTATGAATCAAAATCATCTTATGAAACAAATGTAGAATCAAATTATCAGCAATGATTCACAAATTAATTTTCTCGCAAATACAGAAATAAATAAATAAATACATAAATCAATTAATAGATATACAAACAAAAAACAAATAAATCCATAATGAAATAGATAGAAAAATTAATATACAAATAAATAATCAATTATCTATTTTGTATTATATTGGATCTGTATACCACATTTCAATTTTGTCGACATTTACAGTGAGATCATGCACTGCCTGTGTCAATATTCTTCGATCATATCTCATTATACATCGTCTCTAACTTAATGCAATGCATTTCCTCTGTCCTTCGTTCGCTGGATTCGAAGACATTCTATTTTCTCAAATGTGCAATACATGAATAAAGAAATTAATGAATAAAATAAATAAGCGAATGAATAAATGAATAATAAAAAGATAGATGAATGTGGATAAACAAAATGTCTGTGTCTCTCTATTTGTCTGTCTGTAACTCTCTGTCTGTTTCTAGTTGTCTGTTTCTACCTACCTGTCTGTCTGTATATATGTCTGTCTGTCTGTTTCCATCTGTATATAAATGTATGTCTGTCTGCGTCTCTTTATGTCTGTGTGCTTGTATCTGTCTGTCTGTCTGTCTGTTTGTCTGTGTATAAGGTCTCTTCCAAACATGAAGTTCTAAGAACTTCCCAGAACTTCCAAGTCGGATTGGATTCTTAGTCATTGTGTGTGTGTGTGTGTGTGTGTGTGTGTGTGTGTGTGTGTGTGTGTGTGTGTGTGTGTGTGTGTGTGTGTGTGTGTGTGTGTGTGTGTGTGTGTGTGTGTGTGTGTGTGTGTGTGTGTGTGTGTGTGTGTGTGTATGTGCGTCCCAAGGAAGAATCAAGTACATAAAAAATAGATAAAAAAATAATAATCATAATAATGAAAATAATAATAATAATAATCATAATAAAATAATAATAATAATAGAATAAAATTAATAAGACGGAAATAACAAAAATGAAATAATATAAACAATTAAAATAAAAAATAAAAATAAATAAATAAATTAAGAATATATGTATATATGGCGCCCACTGACCAATACTCCGCGCGGTCCATTTTCTATGATTACTTGTTCACATTGCTATGCATGACATTCCGTTTTCTTCCACTTTATGCCAGAGGGGAACCTCTTTTCGTTTGTCTTTTATGATGAAAGTGGATATCTTTTTTTCTTTCTTTTTAATGCATTTCCTC
>NC_134802.1:57602083-57609583 GCF_046742065.1 Oratosquilla oratoria | reverse complement strand
TAAATAAATAATAAATAGATAAATAAGATATAGAATAATAGATAAATAGATAAATATTTAAAAAAAATATATAAACAAATTAATTTCGTGGGAAATGAAGATTATTTTACATCCGTAAAAAAAGAAAATGCATATATGCGGGAAATACGCATACCTATGCATAAACACATATTCACATAGTGCACATGGATATACTGACATGTGTACACAAGCATTTTGACCAATATAGTCACGGACACAAATACACACACACATACACACACATGCATATACATAATACATATGCACTTATACACGTGTACACATACACACATACATGTATGCTTATAGACATGTACATACACACTTTGTTAAACATAAACACGCGTATGCACACACACACATACACACACACTATCATGTACACATATGTACATACACTCTACACGCATACACACATGCAAATATACAGATGCATACATATACACAGTATATATTCCCGTACACACAAACGTGCATACACACGACACACACACACACACACACACAAACACACACACACACACACACGACTCGATGGTGTGTTTGGTACAGTTCCTTGCCGCCACTATGGCGGTCCGGGTTCGAACCCTGCCAAGGGCTGAAATAATTTCAGTACCGCTGCGCTGCGAGTCGTTACTCCAGCTCTCGTGGGCGGGTAGTTAGGGGTGTGTGTGTGTGTGTGCGTGTAAGGTCACAGCATTACCCATAGATCGGTCATATATGAGCTCTGAGCTCTCTTCCGGGAGGGAAATGGCTGTCGATCACGAGTCGAGTCCAACACGTGATCCAAGACCATGGGTGAATCACACACACACATACACACACACACACACACACACACACACACACACACACGACCTACAAGTAGACATATAAACCCTCTATCATCTACATACTTTTTTGAGTTTATTCTGGTTGACGCCAGGCGATTTTATTCATCCAAGGTCGTGTCACTCCACTTCCCCCCCAGCAGGCATCTCCTCTGGAGGCGCCGGAGTGCCAAAGAGTCCCGCGGACTGAGACTATATTGACGCTGACGCTATCCTCCGCAGGGTCCTTCTCCCCCTCCCCCTCCCCCAGGTAGTTCTCGTCTCTACTCTCGCCTACGCCCTCCATAATGATTCCTAATCAAAGATCATCAACACCTGAACACCTCGATTAATGAACACCTGCTCAGGCTTCGGAACACCTGCGGGAGGGTCTTCGGGGTCGTCTTCGTCAGGAGGTCTCGATCTCGAGGTCTCGAATTCAGGGTCTCGATCTCGAGGTCTCGAAGTCGAGTCTCAAACTCGAGGTCTTGGTCGTAAGGTCTCGAACTACTATGTGCCTCAAAAGTGAGGTCTCGATCTCGAGGTCTAGGATACGATGTCTCGATCTCGAGGCCTAGAATACCATGTCTCGATCTCAAGGTCTCGAATCGAGCTCTCGAACTAGGGGTCTCGAAAGTGACGTTTCGATCTCGTGGTTTCGAATACGATGTCTCGATCTCAAGATCTCGAATCGAGCTCTCGAACTAGGGGTCTTGATCTTAACGTCTCGAACTCGAGGTCTCCGATTGTGTGTCTCGAGAGTGAGGTCTCGATCTCTCAAAAACTATGTCTCGAATCGAGCTCTCGAACTAGGGGTCTTGATCTTAAGGTCTCGAATTGTGTCTCCAAAGTGAGGCCTCGATCTCGAGGTCTCGAAAACGATGTCTCGATCTCAAGGTCTCGAATCGAGGTCTTGATCTGGAGGTCTCTGAACATATGTGTACGTTCTAATATAATTCACCGAAAACGCTGTTCATTCAGATAACACAATCTATATATATTCTATTCTGTTTATAACCACATTTTTTACGCCATGGAATGAGGAAAAACTGGAAAAAATAGATAAGCATATAAGTAAAGAAAAAGTAAAAAATAGAAATAAGGAAATAAAAAGTAAAAAAAAAAAAAAAAAAAAAAAAAAAAAAAAAAAATAATAAAATTACCACAACGAAATTTATTTCTCTTCGTCACCCAATTGGAAGGGTTTCATTAGGAGAAATCATTAAATAATTTTGGCAAAATATTTTCATTTTTCGAAATATTTTCATTTTTCAAAACCGACACGTGTGTTGCCAAATACGAAAGCAAATAACAAATAAATAAAAAATTATATATATATATATATACATATATATATATACATATATATGTATATATATATATACATACATATATATATATATACATATATACATACATATATATATATATATATATATATATATATATATATATATATATATATACAAATTTAATTAAACGAAAAATAAATTATTTAACAGAATATGATAAAATTCTAATATTGATGAGTGTGGGTATAAAAAATGACCAAATATATAAATAAATAGATAAATAATTTTATAAAATAGGGCACACATTGGATGGCCACTACATTACTCTCCCACACTAACTTCCTTACAATAAAAGGCCTAAGTGATTTCACGGCGGAAAAAAGTGTTGGAGGTTGGCGGTACCGCCGACAAATCGGAGGTTGGAGGAAAAACAGCTCAGTGTGATAACCCCTTCGCACTCATTCTTCTGACATAACCCTTCACCTCCGAATCTGAATAAAATCACAAAACGACAACCAGAACGAAATAAACAAAGTGTGCCGATGTGACGTCACAAGGTATAAAAATCATCTGGAGGCAGCCTGAATAGAATATATAAAGAATGTCATTTTATTGATTAGAATAGGAACTGTGACCTCCTGTGACCTCGCTCACCCGTTGTGACCTCGTTAGCAAAAGGGTCAATCGTTACAGGTGACGGCACACTAGACTAGCATGCTATTTCCTTTTCCTACTTGGTTTGATTAGAAACGACTTGGGTTACAGTATTCTAGACTTCCGTAATAAGAACATCTCTAAAATGTGTCTAACATTCGTATTCTAGGTTTAAATTCTATTACTTCGTCATTCAGCTTCTCGATCTATGACGTCATCAAGAGTAATTTGACAAATTTAGAAATTCGGAAAAATAAAAAATCGTAACCGAAGTCGTTTATACTCAAACCAAATAGCAATAGCAAGTAGCATGCTAGCCAGAAATCCCTAGCGTGCCGCCACCTTCACGAGCACTCGGATAGCCTGGGCGAGTGGAGGTCACTAGGGACTCGTTGGGAATCGACCTGAGGTCATTGAGACCAAGAGTCCGGGACGATACCGACGAAGAGGGGAATCGCGTTGAGGCATCAGCGGCTCGAGAGGGGCAGAGGGGGAGAGGGGGAGAGGGGGGGTTCTGTTGTTGAGAGATGATGAGATTGGCTACGACGGAAATGAGAATTCCAAGAACGAGAATAGAGCCTTGCAATGACTTCAGTTCCCAAACATGACAACACGGCATTTTCACGACCACCCTACAGTAACAACATATATACATATACATATAAATAAATACATAGGTGTATATATATATATATATATACATATATATATATACATGAATATATATATATACTGTATATATAAACATATACATACACACACTTCCCCGTTCGAATCCTGAATTCAATACACACCCCTCTCACAAGCTAACTCTCCCCATCTCACAAGCTTACTCTCCCTCTCTCCCACTCTCACTCTCCCCCTTCTCCCCCTTGTGGTCTCACTCTCCTCCTCTCCCACTCTTTCTCCCTCAGAAGGATATTCACACACACATACACACACACACACACACACACATACACACACACACACATACACACACACACTAAAACACACAGACCTCTTACAAACACAAAGTTGGCTTTCAATACATGGATAAGACAAAAATAAATATATAATAAAAATATAATGGATGCCTCATCCGCCCTGGATTCGAGTATGCAGCAGTGGTATGGTCTCCACACAGAGTTAAGAATACAAACACGACCCGGAGAATGCAGTGAGCAGCGACTGGATGGGTCCCCATCTCGGAATATAAAACATGCGAAGAGAGAGAGAGAGAGAGAGAGAGAGAGAGAGAGAGAGAGAGAGAGAGAGAGAGAGAGAGAGAGAGAGAGAGAGAGGAAAGAGAAGAGATATAGAGAGAGAGAGGAAAGAGAAGAGAGATAGAGATAGAGGTAGAATGAGCAGAGATGGAACAGAGAGATAGAGGGAAAAAGAGACAGAAAGAGGGATAGAGAGAGGGAAAGAGTGATAGAGATAGGAGAGAGAGAGATAGAGATACAAGAGAAAGAGATAGAGGAAGAAAGAGAAAGAGACAGGGACAGAGAGAGAAAGAGAAGGAGAGGAAGGAAGAGAAAGAGACACAGACAGAGAGAGAAAGAGAGATAGAGAGGTAGAGAGAGAGGTGACTCGGGACATTAGAAGAAGGAGACGAAACTGACAGAGAAGATCTCTTCGAATTGGGGTTATCACACTGGGCGGCTTCCACGGACTTCACCACCATCGCCGACCGTTGAGAGTTCGTTAGAGTAAAAACCACTTCGGTTACAATATTTGAATTTTCAAATTTTCAAACGTCATATCATCTTTCCGTTATATATAGCAAACCTGAATGATGAACTAAGAGATTCTAAACCTAGACCAATATTAGACATACTCTAGAAATGTTCTTAGAGAAGTCTAGATTTCTGTTAGCGAAGTCATATTCTAGTTGTTCAAATGGAGGTTGGAGGTAGGATGTCGGAGGAAAAATAGCCCAGTTTGATAGACCCTCTAGATGCGTTATGAGGTCATGATGACAAAATAAATAGGACCAAATGTGTGTAGAGGGTTTCAGAAGACATCGCTTTCCATGAAGACGCATCAGGTCCTGAAACAGATTAAATGACATAGCCTACGCCACGAGGAGCTGAATAGCTGGTCCCTGTGCTCTTGGAATGTTGGGCCAATTACCGGTCAATGCTGGGAATTGGTGAGGCGTGCGGGACTCGAACCCACTACTAAGCAAATGCGACACCAGCACGCTACCGTTGACGCCAATAGGACTACAATTATAGGAAAATTGAAAACTGGGTGTGATAGAGAAAATAAGGGCGGGACCCCACGAGTGTGGCAACTTTCTTGGATTAGGTGAACACGCACACATTGAAGAATAAGGAGATATAGCCTAAGTTGGAACCATATTTGTGTACAACAAATAGGGATATGGAATAAATTACACACACACAAATACACACGCACACACACAAACACACACACACACACACACTGGAGTATGTGTGCATACATACGTGTGTGTATAAGGGCTTGTCCTTCGCGAATAATTTCCTAGGGCTTGTTCTTCGCGAATAAATTTCAGGGCTTGTTCTTCGCGAACAGTTTCCAGGGCTTCTTCTTCGCGAATAATTTTTAGGGCTTGTTCTTCGTAAACAGTTTCCAGGGCTTCTTCTTCGCAAATAGTTTTCAGGGCTTGTTCTTCTCGAACAGTTTCCAGGGCTTGTTATTCGAGAACAGTTTCCGTCGATGACACATTTAATATTCGTAACCATAATACGGGCTATAGGCAACGAAGCACTCGTCAATGGGCATGGAATGGTAACAAGAACTTCCATAGCCAGCTCCATCATAGCTGACGGGCGCGTACAGGCTTCGGCTGTACTCTGTCAGCAGGTGTTCCTGGTGGATCACGACGTTCCTGACGAAGACTCCATGGCCAGGAACGTATAAGGCCTCTTGGTACTCCTCAGTCCTCCTCTCGTACGAGTAAAAAGTGTCTACGAAGTCGTACACGTCTTCGAAGTCCATGTATGGGCTGTAGAGACGAGGTTCTTCGTCTTCTTCGAAGAAATGGAGTTGTTGGCTTCGTGGCGCTTCTTCGGCCCTTCGAAGCTCCGAAGACTCTTTGGGAACTGGAGTCGTCGTTTCGTGACTCGAGTCCGCCGAGCTCTGGTCTTCGAGGTTCTCAACGTCTTCCGAAGGAACCTCGAGCTCTTCTGTACCAGCCCCAGCCGATCTCGTCTCTTTCTCTTCGAGATCGTTTCTGCTGGATACAGACTCTTCTGTGATCTCTCTTGGGCTTTCCTGAACTTGGGTTTGCCCTTCTTGTTCTTCGGGCTCTTGGTCTTTGGCGGCACAAGAGAGGAGGGAGTGCCAAGCCCTCTGGCACTTCTTGAGGGCCTGCAGACTCTTCCTCTTGGCTCCGGAGAGGAAGCGGTCCAGTCTGGTTCTCATCCTGTGTGTCGTTGACGGATCCTGAAGGACAACAGTACTCCCCTCCCGCCAAGACCGATCAAGTCCCTTCTGAGTCTCTGGTGAACCAGTTTACGATAAATGCGTCAACAAATACATGTTACTCATGAACACACACACACACACATAATCACGACTTGTGGCGCAGTGGTAGAGTTCCCGGCCGCCACTACGGCAGTCTGAATTCGAATCCCGCCCAGGGCTGATATAATTTCAGTATCACTACGGTGTAAATAGTTACTCCAACTCTCGTGGGCGGGGAGTTGGGTGTTTGTGTGAGTGTAAGGTCACAGCATTACCCATAGATCGGTCATATATGAGTTCTGAGCTCTCTTCCGGGAGGGAAATAGCTGTTGATCATGAGTCCAACACGTGATCCTAGACCATGGTGAATTACACACATACACACACACACACACACACACACACACATACACTCGCATGGGCGCGCGCACACACACACATACACTCGCATGGGCGCGCGCACACACACACACACGCGCACACACACACACACACACACACAAACACACACACAGACACACACATACTTAAAGGTGCAGTGGTACCGTTCTCAACCGCATGCACAGTGATCCGAGTTCAAGTCCCACTCAGGGCAGAAAAAACAACAACGCTGCACCGCTAGCCGGCACTCCAACTCTGTTGTGTAAGGAGTGGTACGTTTACACCAAGAGGCATTAAGCTGTTACCATAGCCATAACCTTTGCCCTTTGTGCTTGGAGGATGTATTAAAAATATTCGATTAAATTCTTTGATATTCCAATGCATTCCGACAAAATGGACTCACATGTGTTCCTTTTTTCATTTTTTTTTCTTCTCGAAATTTTTAATTCTTCAGAAAGAACAGAAAAATATACACTTTAGTTCAAAAGAATAAAAAAACATGGCAGGGAAAGTAAAGAGATTAATGAAAAATTAAAATGTCTTAAAATATTTTCGGTAGTAAAGGCTTTGAGAAAAAAAATATATATAGAAAAAAATTGAAAAATAAGACATAGGTACATTTACACAAAGCCATAGCCATAGCCATAGCCAAATGCATCAGTGGTCGAGCGGTGTAAGGCGGCAGTCATGGGGGCCTTTTGTCGTCATGCACAGCGCAGGTTCGAGTCCTTGCGCGACGGTCATAAAATTATCTGATTAATGTCGCTGTCCACTAGCGAATTTCTCGTATATATATATATATATATATATATATATATATATATATATATATATATAATATATATGCATGAGAAATCACATAAACTCGTGATTTTAAATATGCGGAAAACCACCAAGGAAAAAGATAA
>NC_134802.1:57544583-57589583 GCF_046742065.1 Oratosquilla oratoria | reverse complement strand
CTCCTCCTCCTCTATTTTCTCCTTTCTTTTCCTAATCCCATTCCTCTTCCTCCTCTCCCTCCTCCTCCTTCTCTTCTCCTTCCCTATTTTCTCGTTTCTCTTCCTACCTCCTCCTCCTCTTCCTCTTCTCCTTCCCTATTTTGTTTCTCTTCCTACCCTCCTCCTCCTCTTCTTCTTCCCTATTTTCTTGTTTCTCTTCCTACCCTCCTCCTCCTCCTCTTCTCCTTCCCTATTTTCTCGTTTCTCTCCCTGCCACCCTCTGTTTTTGTTTCCTCCTCCTCCGCCTCCTCTTCTTCCTCCTCCTCCTCCCCCTCTTCTTCCTCCTCCTCCTCTTCCTTTTCTCTTCCTACTCCTATTCATCTTGATTCTTCTGTTACTTCCGCTCCTCCTCCTCCTCCTCCTCCTCTTCCTTTTCTCTTCCTACTCCTATTCATCTTGATTCTTCTGTTACTTCCGCTCTTCCTCCTCCTCCTCCTCCTCCTACTTCCTCTTCGTCTTCTATTTTCTCTTGTTCTCTCCTTCCTTTATCTCCTCTTTCTTTTCTCTCTCCTCTTCCACCTCTTCATTCTCTCAATTATCTTCCTTTTCTGCTTCCTCCTCGTTCTTCTCCACTCCCTCTTCCTCCTCCTCGCCTTCTCTCTTCCTTATACTTATTTCCTTTCTTCTATTCCTCCTCTTCCATTTTCTCTCTCTTCCTCCTCCTCCTCCCTCCTCTTCCTCCTCCTCCTCCCTCATCTTCCCCCTCCTCCTCCCTCCTCTTCCTCTTCCTCCTCCTCCTCTTCCTCCCTAGGAAGACGTACACGTTTCCACTACCGATATGTCTACAGAACCCTTTCCTTTAATAATACACAGAGGAATCCGCAATAGGGGGGAAGGGGGGAGAAGGGGGGGAAAGGAGGGGGGAGAAGGGGGGTTAGGACCCTTCACATCTCTCCCCCCACCGCCCCCCTTCCGCAATCTTCTCATAACTAGACCCCCAACACCAGCATCATATTCCCCCCTTCTTCCTTTCCCACCAGATTATCCCCCCACCCCCCGTCATTCCTTCGCTTTCCTATTCTCCCCCCCTCCCCAGCTTATTCCCCCACCAAAGGTCAATCCCGACATTCCTTAACTCCCCCTCTCTCTCTCTCTCTCTCTCTCTCTCTCTCTCTCTCTCTCTCTCTCTCTCTCTCTCTCTCTTGTCTTCCCTTTAGGCCTACATGGTCTATCTTCTCCTCCCTCACTCCCTTCCTCTCCCTCCCCCTTCTACTTCCCTCCCTCCCCTTCTCCCTCCTCCCCTTTCTCTCTCTTTCCTCCTTTCATCCTTTCCTCTCTCTTTCCTCCTCTCTCTCTCTTTCCTCCTTCCATCCCTTCCTCTCTCTCTTCCCTCTCTCTTTCCTCCTCCCTCTCTCTCTCTCTCTCTCTCTTCCCTCTCTCTTTCCTCCTCTCTCTCTCTCTCTCTCTCGCTCTTCCCTCTCTCTTTCCTCCTCTCTCTCTCTTTCCTCCTTCTATCCCTTCCTCACTCTCTCTCTCTCTCTCTCTCTCTCTCTCTCTCTCTCTCTCTCTTCCCCCTCCCTCTTCCCCTTCCCTCTCTACCTATCCAACCCACTCCCACTCTCCCTCCCTCTCTCTCTCTCTCTCTCTCTCTCCTCCCTCCATCCCTTCCTCTCTCTCTCTCTCTCTTCCCCTTCCTCTTTTTCACCCCTCCTTCCCTCTCTGCCTATCCAACACTCTCCCTCTCTCCCTCCCTCTCTCCACCATCTCCTCCCTCAAAACTAATTTCTCTTCCTTCACAGCCAATGAATGATCACTTCTCCTCCACTTCCTCCCCCTCCTCCCCCTCCCCCACGCCCTTCCCCTACTCTCCCCTCTCTCCTCCCCCTCCCCCACGCCCTTCCTCTTCTCTCCCCTCCCTCCTCCTCCTCCCCCTCCCCCACGCCTTTCCCCTACTCTCCCCTCCCTCCTCCCCCTCCATCACGCCCTTCCCCTACTCTCCCCTCCCTCCTCCCCCTCCCTCACGCCCTTCCCCTACTCTCCCCTCCCTCCTCCCCCTCCCCACGCCTTACTCTACTCTTCCCTCCCTCCTCCCCCTCCCCCACGCCCTTCCCCTACTCTCCCCTCCCTCCTCCCCCTCCCCACGCCCTTTCTCTACTCTCCCCTCCCTCCTTCCCCTCCCCCACGCCCTTCCCGTACTCTCCCCTCTCTTCTCCACATTTCCCAAACCCTCCCCTCCCCCCCTCCCCCACCCCTCCTCCCCCACGCCCTTCCCCTCCTCTCCCACGCCCTTCCCCTTCTCTCCCTTCCCCATGCCCTTCCCTTCCTCCACCCCTCCTCCCCCACACCCTTTCCGTCGCCCTCCCCCTCCTCCTCCTCCACTCCCTCCTCCTCCTCCACTCCCTCCTCCTCCTCCTCCACTCCCTCCTCCTCCTCCTTTGGCTCGAACACTCGGCGGGAAGGAGTTTAACGACGGGAAAGAGGTTAACGATAACCTCGTTCAGTTAACCATCTTCCGATCGATCAAGAATCCCCGTTTAGTCTCACTAACTCTCTCCCCCAAACCTCTGATGAATGAAATCATTGTACCTTAAGGCGTTATTACACTGAACTATTTTTCCTCCGATTGTTGGACCAAATATGCGGTCCGTAGCTTTCTGATGTGCTGGAGGAAAGTGATTTTGCTCCAGCATAATATCAAACGACTTTCTATGTAAATTGTTGAGAAACGAAAATTAGTTTGCCAAAGTGATTTGACGGCGGAAAAAATTATGGAGGTAGGCGGTACGCCCGATGAATAGGAGGTCGGAGGGAAATACCCCAGACGATTTAATTCAACTTTCATGTGACTTCCACATGTGACTTCCTTTCATATACACCTTTGCCTTTAGTAGTATGGCATTTTCTTCTCATCTGGTGAGTACAGAGAGGAACAGGCTGCCTGGTCTTTACTGATTTTTTTTTTCTATTTTTTTTTTCTTTTTTCAAGAAAGGTATTTTAAACAATTCTGAGTACTGCTCTGTCTCCTTTCATTCCTGGATCCGAAATTTCTTCGTGTGTGTGTGTGTGTGTGTGTGTGTGTGTGTGTGTGTGTGTGTGTGTGTGTGTGTGTGTGTGTGTGTGTGTGTGTGTGTGTGTGTGTGTGTGTGTGTGTGTGTGTGTGTGTGTGTGTGTGTTTTTTTTTATATCGTCACGATATCTTTTTAAACTCAGAGTATTTTTTTTCGATATATATATATATATATGTATATATATATATATATACACACACATATATATATATATATATATATATATATATATATATATGTATGTATATATTATCTATCATTCTAGATTTATGTAAGTGCTTTCGAAAGTTCTATTTTTTTTCTTTTTTATATATATCCATCTTGCTGTTTTTTTTCAAATATATTTCGTTACTTTTTGCTGGTACAATTCAACAGAATTCATTTACAGAATAATTTTATCTACCTGTGTCTGTGTGTGTGTGTGTGTGTGTGTGTGTGTGTGTGTGTGTGTGTGTGTGTGTGTGTGTGTGTGTGCACGTGCGCGCGCGTGCACACGTGCGTGTATGTGTAATTGCGTGCGCGCGTGTGTACGTAAATGCACACGCATGTACGCGTCTGTGTGTACGGACGAATACGTATATTTGTACATACTTCAACACATATAAAGAAAACAAGATTTTTGGTGGATATAATGACCCTCCCACCCAGAAACAATGGAATACAATAGAATACAATGGAATACAATGGAATACATTAAGAAGGTCACGAACAGGAAGAGGCGAGAAGGTCCTTGAGAGGATATCGATCTACGAGTAAATTTGTTCTACGAGACATGAGAGTGCGAGAGAGTGTGGGGGAGTGTAGGGTGGGAGTCTCGGGGCTGGGAGAGTGAGGGTGTAAGAGGCTCGTAGATAAAAGTAGACAAGTGAGGGGTAGGTGGCGCGAATTTCATTTTTATGAGTTGGGTGTATTACAAACAAGAGTTCGTAGGAGAAGGAATTGCAGAACCTCGCTCCTCGCCTAAAAGTTGACAAACAACCGCTGGGAACTTGGTTTCATTGCTGTATTATGCTGATGTAACAGTATGTAAACTAAGTCAGTAGTGCATTGATTTCGAGGTTGCTTGAGTAAGCTGTATCGTTTACAGGGTTTGTAACAGCCTTTCTGATTGGAGAAAGGGTAGCGGAGGAGAAAATTCAATGGGTTTACGGGAGAAAAGTCACGTCTTTAGGGGAAGTACTTAGATGTAAATGCAAAGATTGTTGAGCTAAAGAAATCATGACGCCAATGCAAACTCATCTAGTGAACAAATTGAGGATTCCAGATGGGAGTCCCTTGGTGTAACTAAGATAAGTATTACTATTCGGGAAGAAACGACGGAAAAGTTTAGTTCAGTTTAATTCCACTCTCTTATACACAGTAATTGAACTTGGCTAAGTCGTATGATTGGAAGCAATGGGGCTTCCTACAGAAGAATATTGTGACTATCATACATAAAGAGAGTGGTGAAAAGAGAGTAGAGAGCGAGAGACGAAATGCAAAACTACACACAAAGAAAGAGGAACACAGAAGGGAACAGTAGACGGAGTAGTAACGGTGGTGAGAGTGGGAGGAATAGGAGGTCGTAGAGGAAGTAGGAGTGGGAGTGTGGGAGTGGGAGTGTGTGTGTAAGTGTGTGTGTGTGTGTGTGTGTGTGTGTGTGTGTGTGTGTGTGTGTTTGAGAGAGACAGAGAGAGAGAGAGAGACAGAGAGAGAGAGAGAGAGAGAGAGAGAGAGAGAGAGAGAGAGTGAGAGAGAGACTGAAACAATGAGAAAAGGGAATTGAAGCGTGTGTGTGTGTGTGTGTGTGTGTGTGTGTGTGTGTGTGTGTGTGTGTGTGTGTGTGTGTGTGTGTGTGAGAGAGAGAGAGAGAGAGAGAGAGAGAGAGAGAGAGAGAGAGAGAGAGAGAGAGAAAGAGTGACGGAGAGTGTGTGAGACTGAAACAATGAGAAAATGAGATTGAATCATGTGTGTGTGCATGTATGAATGTGTGTGTGTGTGTGTGTGTATTTACCTAGTTGTATTTACCTAGTTGTATTTTACGGGAAGGTGAGCCATGCTCGTGGTGTCCCGTTTTCGTATCTCATTTTATCTAAACTATTTTTAAATTCATGTATTGTTTTTGCACACACCACTTGTGTGTGTGTGTGTGTGTGTGTGTGTGTGTGTGTGTGTGTGTGTGTGTGTGTGTGTGTGTGTGTGTGTGTGTGTGTGTGTGTGTGTGTGCGTGAGTACGCGCGCACGTGTGTCAGTCTGTGGGTGTGTCACTGTTTCACAGACTTTATACAAGCGGAGTTCCACGTGACTTTGTTTCCAGACCTTAGTAGCTTTTGGTAACCTTTGTAGAAAGCGCTCACTCATGAACCCTTTAATACACAAGGTTCTCCCTTATTACTTTGAATTATGGTTGAAATTACACACACAAAAATTGCCACGCGCGACCTTTTGGTCTTCAACTGAGCAGGATATAACAAGAGAGAATATATATACATATATGTATATATATATATATATATATATATATGTGTGTGTGTGTGTGTGTGTGTGTGTGTGTGTGTGTGTGTGTGTGTGTGTGTGTGTGCGGGCGCGCGTATGTGTATATAAAGTTAAAAAAAATAGATAAATATATGACAATAAATAAACGACAAGAATATACACAAAGAAAAATAAATAAATTCCTCGAGAAAAAATTAACAAAAACGAATAAACTGCGCCACATCTGGGAACCAGCAATGAGACAGCTGGTAAACTGCTTCCGGTGTCACTCGGACAGAGATGGCGTAATGTACAAAGAGAAGAAGAAAGCGAAGAGGACAAAGAGACGCTGCACAAAGCGGTAGCAAAAAAAAAAAAAAAAGAGAGAGAGAGAGAGAGAGAGAGAGAGAGAGAGAGAGAGAGAGAGAGAGAGGAGCGAGACGGATTACGTGTGTCTTTCAGTGATAAGGATCTACGAAAGGGTGTGGTTGTAGGAGTCAGAGGTGGAGGGGCCAAGGTGGAGAACCTCAAGTACTTCGGGTCAACGTTGTAGAGTCATAGGAAGGAGGACAAGGAGAGTCCGGGCCGGATGGAATGGGTCAAGAACTTCGAAAGAAGGAGCTTTAACAGAGCGAAGTTGAGGACCTAAGAGAGGTCGTTACGTCATTTTCCTTGCAATGAAAACCGCCGAGAACACTACACACTACCCCACGCCAATGCTGCTTGCCAGCAACTGACGCTATCGACAGGCAGGAAAAAATTCACGCATGCGCACGAAGGTTCAAGGTCGGCTCATGCAAGCGCGCTTGATTCAAATCCATCAGGTTTTTTGCAAAAAAAAAAAAAAAAAGTCGGATACTTTTCTAACAGACCTCGGAGGGCCTCCTACGTTGTATGACCTGGAGGCTGAGACGCCGACGAAGAGAGAGGAGGTCGAGTCAGAGGTAGCAAAGCTAGCCTCTGAGATTCTCAGTGAGGATGAAGAGAACGGACAGGTTGAGAAATGACTCTTACCTGAGGGACGGCGCGTTTCATAACACTCGGAGATCAGTCATCAGAGAAGGCTCGCTGTGGTACCGCGCGCGTCTGGTAACTCCCTGGGGATCTCAACGTCTGTTCGAATCCTGGCCGCAGGGCAGAGGTTAGGAAGGGCGTTCACTATGTGCAATGGCCAACGACCGCTGATCACCTGAGAACCTGAGGTGACTTGGTGACGTCACTGTGTGTGTATGATGCGTTAACTTCCTCCGGGTATTGTCAGTGATGTGGCTATAGCGTGGACACCGTCTCTCTTGCGTTCACGTATAAACTGTTCCGGACCATCTGCAAGGTTGAGCTCCGGGTGGGTACCAGCCTCGGATACCACGGAAAGAAGAAAAAGAAAAAGAAGAAGAAAAAGAGGAAGAGGAAGAGGGAGAAGAAGAAGAAGAAGAAAAGACAATAGAGTCCATGTTAAGGTGTTGGGAATGTGAGGAGGAGAGATGAGGATAGGAGGAGGGTACTGAAGGGGGAGCTGTAGCGACGATGCTACTGTGAGAAGAGATATTTGTTGAGTTCGTCTCCTTTATTATCAAGGTATAACTGAACTGATTTTACAATCGGCCAGGAGGCGATATTTATACCGCGTGGGTAGTCACCCGTGCTGCGTAATTAATTACACTGCATTAGGTTAGGTCGGGTCAAGCAGGGTCGCACTGTCATAGGTAGGTGTGTGTGGCTGGCGCGTCAGGTCTAGCCACGTGGGCGAGACAACGTGTACTCCACGCAACGTGATTTGTACAGAGCCACCAGGTAGGAGGATGAGACGAGGATCGTAGATACGGTTTGTGGACGTGAAGCAGGATGAGGAGGACGCAGAGAACAGGATGGTGTGTAGGAAACAGACTCACTATGGTGGCCCGGCTCGGGTTCCGAATAGCGACTGTCATAACAGCGACTGTCAATAGAGCGACTTCACAATCGCGATTCTTTTAAAACAGCGACCATCACAACAGCGACCACATGATAGCGATTGTATTATAAGAGCGACTGTCATAACAGCGACATTATCGCAGCAGCAGTCCTCCAAATGTTGCTATCATTATTTTTTTATCATTGAAAGAAAATATATTATTATAATAATTTAAAAAAAAAATACTTATACATCATTTCAGGTAACAATATTTTTTGCACATACTGTGTGAAAATGAAATGAAATTTATTAAACAAATTATCTAAATTGAAATTATACAACTTTCATATGTGGACTAAGGTAAATGGTGTTATCATTCCACAAAAAGTTGCCTAACATTGATAACATATTATAACAAGGAGTCTAGGGTTGGGTTGTTCAAAAACTAATTCTGGCGTTAGTTTATCTTGATGTTCATGATGCTTAATGTCAAGATAGATTTAACGCCAAGATAATGCAAAATTTTGTTTTGAACAATCCAGTCCAGAAGTTCAACATCATTATGAGCATGCAGGAGGGTAGCGCATGGAATGTAGGATGTTTCGGCCACTGACGTTTCGGCCAGAACTCTGCAGGGTAGGACGTTTCGGCCAGTCCTCCAAATGTTGCTATTATTATTTACTTATTATTGAAAGAAAATATATTATTAAAAGAATTAAGATATATATATATATATATATATATATATATATATATATATATATATATATATATATATATATATATATTATCAAGTGACAATATTTTTTGAACATACTATGTGAAAACGAAATTAAATTTGTGAAACAAATTATCTGAATTGCAATTATACAGTGCACCAAATTATCTAAATTAAAATCATACAACTTTCATGTGTGGACTAAGGTAAATGGTGTTATTGTTGCACAAAAAGTTGCCCAACATTGATAACATATTATAACAAGGAGTCTAGGGTTGGGTTGTTCAAAAACTAATTCTGGCGTTAGTTTATCTTGATGGTCATGATGCTTAATGTCAAGATAGATTTAACGCCAAGACAATGTAAAAATTTGTTTTGAACAACCCAGTCCAGAAGTTCAACATCATTATGAGCATACAGGAGGGGAGCGCATGGAATGTAGGATGTTTCGGCCACTGACGTTTCGGCCAGAACTCTGCAGGGTAGGACGTTTCGGCCAGTCCTCCAAATGTTGCTATTATTATTTACTTATTATTGAAAGAAAATGTATTATTAAAAGAATTAAAGAAATATATATCATTTCAAGTGACAATATTTTTGCACATACTGTGTGAAAACGAAATTAATTTTATGAAACAAATTATCTAAATTGAAATTATACAGTGCACCAAATTATCTAAACTAAAATTATACAGCTTTCATGTGTGGACTAAGGTAAATGGTGTTATTGTTGCACAAAAAGTTGCCTAACATTGATAACATATCATAACAAGGAGTCTAGGGTTGGGTTGTTCAAAAACTAATTCTGGCGTTAGTTTATCTTGATGTTAAAAGTCATGGTAACGCTCTGTGTTACCATGATGTTTAATGTCAAGATAGATTTAACGCCAAGATAGTGCAAAAAATTATTTTGAACAACGCAGTCCAGAAGTTCAACATCATTATGAGCATGCAGGAGGGGAGCGCATCGAATGTAGGATGTTTCGGCCACAAACGTTTCGGCAACGGACGTTTCGGCCAGAACTCTGCAGGGTACGACGTTTCGGCCAATCCTAAATGTTGCTATTATCATTTACTTATTATTGAAAGAAAAATATTATTAAAAGAATTAAAAAAAACCGACGTAGGACGTTTCGGCCAGTCCTCCAAATGTTGTTATTATTATTTACTTATTATTGAAAGAAAATATATTATTAAAAGAATTAAAGAAATATATATCATTTCAAGTGACAATATTTTTTGCACATACTGTGTGAAAACGAAATTAAATTTATAAAACAAATTATCTAAATTGAAATTATACAGTGCACCAAATTATCTAAATTAAAATTATACAGCTTTCATGTGTGGACTAAGGTAAATGGTGTTATTGTTGCACAAAAGTTGCCTAACATTGATAACATATCATAACAAGGAGTCTAGGGTTGGGTTGTTCAAAAACTAATTCTGGCGTTAGTTTATCTTGTTGTTAAAAGTCATGGTAACGCTCTGTGTTACCATGATGTTTAATGTCAAGATAGATTCAACGCCAAGATAGTGCAAAAAATTATTTTGAACAACCCAGTCCAGAAGTTCAACATCATTATGAGCATGCAGGAGGGGAGCGCATCGAATGTAGGATGTTTCGGCCACAAACGTTTCGGCAACTGACGTTTCGGCCAGAACTCTGCAGGGTACGACGTTTCGGCCAATCCTAAATGTTGCTATTATCATTTACTTATTATTGAAAGAAAAATATTATTAAAAGAATTAAAAAACCGACGACGACCGAGCAACCGACCAGTAAATTCACTTCAGTGAACTTATCTCACGAAGTGAACACAAACATGTAAACACAAACAAATAAATATGAGCGATAGAAACATAAGTCTGCGACCTTTTGAGCATATTTCATTCTGAACCTATCTCACAAAGTAAACACAACTGAACGCGTAAATACAAACACGAAAACACAAGCAATTGAAACATAAGTCTGCGACCATTCTGACCGGTTGATAGTAAAGTCGCTATTATTACAGTCGCTGTTATAATGCGGTCGCCATTAGGACAGTCGCCGTTTTGAAAGTCGCTCACCTGATTACGTCGCCCTTATGAAGTCGCTATTATGACTGTCGCTGTTTTGACAGTCGCTATCCGGCCCGGATCCCGGTGGCCCATAGCAGGAAAAGGTAAAATACGAAGAAGAATTAGGAGAAGAATTGAAATAAAAAACAATTATACTTCTTCCTTTATATAGTGACCCATAGGATGTGGCCGGCAAAACCAGCAGCGTTGCCACGTCTAAATCATCTCAAAATAAAACGGGGGAGACACCGTTTTCTCTACATTTCCATGTATGACCGGTATAATTAAAGAGGCTACAAGCGGCCCGAAGACCCACATTCAGCTTCGCTATGTAATTCTCTATGAGTGACCTGAGTATCTGGTCGGGAGCCGGGTCATCGTCGCCTGACCTGAGATGCCACATCGATGAACAAGTCTCTTCTTTTCTTTACATATATAACAATTACTCATATCACCTACCATTTGAAAATCAACATGCATTTAGAATATTCCATGTTAACATACTCGCGGTAGTGAACAGCTTCCGGTATATGCTGAATGTTTTGATTCAGTACGCGAGAACACAGCATACAACACCTTGTGGGTCACGAGATAACGGAAATAGTATGGAAGAAGATGAAAAAGACGAATAGGAGAAAGAGGAGGAAGAGGGTAAATAAGAAAAAGAAGAGGAAGACGAAGGCAAAAAAGAAGAAGAAAAAGACAAAGAAGGAAAGAGAACAAACAAAAATAAGTGTAAAAAATATCAATATCGACTTCAGAGGTATTCTGTCACTTCCAACACAAAGTCGCGTTTCATAGATTCTGTTCTGGCTAAAGGCGTCAGACGATTTTATTCAGCTGAGGGGGGGGGTCTCGGTCGATAGCAATCCCGTTCATGGCGGGGTCCGTCCCCGCCCATTCTAGCTGCTTAAAATAGTCTGCCACCTTAGCTAGAACAAATACTTTAATGCACGCCCATCTCCTCCTGTTTTTCCTCCTCCTCCTCCTCCTCCTGTTCTTCCTTAGCTTCGTCCTACTCCTCCTCCTACTGTTCTTCCTTAGCTTCGTCTTCCTTCTCCTCCTGTTCTTCCTTAGCTTCGTCCTCCTCCTCCTCCTCCTCCTCCTCCTCCTCCTCCTCTTTCGGTTCTTCCCAGCTTTGTCCTCTCCCTCCTGTTCTTCCTCAGCTTTATCCTCATCCTCATCGTCTTCTTCCTCTTCATCTTTCTCACTCTATTTTCATCTTCACCCCCCTCCTCCTCCTCCTCCTCCTCCTCCTCATCTTCCTCCTCTTCGTCTTCCTCCTCTTCATCTCCTTCATCTTCTTTTTCATCTTAGTCCCACTCCTTCTCCTCCTCCTGTTCTTCCTCAGTTTCGTTCTCCACCTCCTCCTCCTCCTCTTCCTCCTCCTCTTCCTCCTAGTCCTCCTCATTGTTTTCCTCCTCTTCATCTTTCTCACCCTATTTTCATCTTTGTCCTCCTTCTCCTCCTCCTCCTATTCTTCCTCAGCTTCGTCCTCCTTCTCCTTCTCCTCCTATTCTTCTTCATCTTCGTCCTCCTTCTCCTCCTCCTCCTATACTTCCTCAGCTTCGTCCTCCTCTTCATCATCGTCTTTCTCCTCTTTATCTTTCTCATCCTATATTCATATTCGTCCCCCTCCTCCTCTTCATCCTCTTTTTCTTCCTCAGCTAAGTCTTCTTCTTCCTCCTCTTCATCTCCTCATCCTCTTTTTAATCTTAGTCCCACTCCTTCTCCTCCCCCTGTTATTCCTCAGTTTCGTTCTCCACCTCCTCTTCCTCCTAGTCCTCCTCATCGTCTTCCTCCTCTTCTTCTTTCTAATCCCCTTGTTCATCTTCGTCCTCCTCCTCTTCGTCTCCTATATCATCTTTCTTCTCCTCCTCCTCCTCCTCCTCCTCCTCCTCCTCCTCCTCCTCCCCTTCGTTCTCTTTCTTTTCGTCATTCTCGCCTTCGTCTTCCTCTTCTTCTCTTTTCATTTCCTTATTCTAATTCGTTCATTTCCTCTTCCTTATCCTTAATTTCCCTCGCCTTCATTTCCCTTTCATCCTCCTCTTTTCTCCCCTCCCCTCTCCCCTTCCTTCCCTCCTCCTCCACCTTCCTCTCTCCTCCCTCCTCCTTCCTCTCTCCTCCCTCCTCCTTACCTCCTTCACTCTTGAGCAAATACGGGTCTTCCTCTGCTCTTCAATTAATAAATCATCTTTACTCTCTCCCTCTCTCTACCTCCGCCGCCATCTCTCTCTTTCCTCTCTCTTTCTCTCTCTCTCTTCTCTCTCGCCAGTTTCTCCCTCTCCTCTTTCTCCCTCTCCCTCTCTCTCTCTACCTCCTCCGCCATCTCTCTCTCTCTCTCTCTCTCTCTCTCTCTCTCTCTCTCTCTCTCTCTCTCGCCAGCTCCTCCTTCTCCTCTCTCTACGCCTCCCTCTCAACTTTCTCCTCCTCCTCTTTCTTTCTACCCCTTCTACGCCTCTCCCCTCCTTTTCCTCCTCCACATCCCCACCTCTTCCTCTTCCTCCTCCCTCTTTCAACTTCTTCCTCCTCTTCCCTCTCTAATACCCCTTCTTTCATTGTGCCTCCTCTTATTTTTCCTCCCTCCTCCTTCTTCCCCTCCTCCTCCTCCCTGGCTTCCGCCTGTTCCTCCTGCGTCCTCTCCTCCTCCTCCACCCTCCTCTTCCTCTTCCCTTTCCTCCACCCTCTTTCTCCTCCCCTCCTCCTCTTCCTCCACCTTGCCTTCCGCCTGCTACTCTTCCGTCTCCTCCTCCTCCCCACCACCTCCTCCTCCTCCTCTTCCGT
Source organism: Oratosquilla oratoria (assembly GCF_046742065.1). NCBI lineage: Eukaryota > Metazoa > Arthropoda > Malacostraca > Stomatopoda > Squillidae > Oratosquilla > Oratosquilla oratoria. Next base: position 57,576,624 of record NC_134802.1, on the reverse strand, counting down.
CTGTTCCTCCTGCGTCTCTCCCACCTCCTCCTCCCTCACCTCTTCTTCCTCCTCCTCCTCCTCCTCACCTTCCGCCTGTTCCTCCTCCGTCTCTTCCACCTCCTTCTCCTCCTCCTTCCCCACCTCCTCATCCTTCCCACCACCGCCTACCCACCTCCTCTTCCTCATCTTCCGCCTGTTCCTCCTGCGTCTCCTCTTTCCCCACCTTCCCCCTCCTCCCCAACCTCCTCTTCTTCCTCCTCCTCCTCCTCCTCTCGGTCCTCCTCCTCCTCCTCCTCGCTGCCTTCCGTGGTATTCATGGGCTCCAATTCCTGTTGTGTGTCGTCCTCAATGTTTCAGCGGAAGTTTTGTCGCTCAGCACACCGAGTACTTTCGTCTCGCCTCCGCTTCCTCCTCCTCCTCCTCCTCCTCCTCCTCCTCCTCCTCCTCCGCCTCAACCTCTTCCCCTCCACCTCTTCCTTCATCTTCTCCTCTGCCATAGCCAGCTTGGCCACTTTTGTCTACTACCTGTGTCTGTGTGTATGTATGTATGTATGTATGTATGTATGTATGTGTGTGTGTATGTATGTGTGTGTGTATGTATGTGTATATTATGTGTGTGTGTGTGTATATCTATGTGTTTACATGCATGTATGTTACATATGTACTTATGATTGGATAATATGTAAACGCAAACACACACACATATATATACATATATGTATTCATATACGTATGTGTGCGTGCGTGTGTGTGTGTGTGTGTGTGTGTGTGTGTGTGTGTGTGTGTGTGTGTGTGTGTGTGTGTGTGTGTGTGTGTGTGTTTGTGTGTGTGCGCGCGCGCGTGTGTGTGCGTGTATGTATTTATATCTCCATGCTTATCTATCTGCATGTGCAGTATACATGAATGTATGCATATATATATGCATATACCGTATGTATGTGTATGTACACGTGTGCGTTCGCCTGTGTTTGAGTGTATGTGTGTCTGTACAGGTGTATCCGTGTGTATATCAACATAAGTGTGTATGTCTATATGTATGTGTGTATGAGTGTTTATGCGTGTATTTTTCTCTAGGCTTGTGTGTGTGTGTGTGTGTGTGTGTGTGTGTGTGTGTGTGTGTGTGTGTGTGTGTGTGTGTGTGTGTGTGTGTGTGTGTATGTGTAAAGTGTGTACATGTTTGTCTACCTTATCCTGCCTTTCCTTTCCCCTTTATTTTATTTTGTTTCCCCTTTCTTCCCCCTACTCTCCCCTCTTTCCCCTCCCTTCCCCTCTCCACCATTTTCTTCCTTCATCAAAATTCCCCCATTTTTTTCTTTCTTTTTATTTCTGTCTCTGCTTTTGTCATCCTATCCTCTTAACCAATTTAATTCCTATTTTCCTCCAATTTTCTTCACCCTCCCCTCGCCTTCCCTCCCCTATTCGTCTTCCCACCCTCATTTCCTCTCCTCTCCCCTCCTTCCTCTCTCCTCCTCTCCCTTTCTCTCTCCTCTCTCCGACTATCCCTGTTTTCCTCTCTCTTCGCTTATTCCATGTTCCTCTCTGTCTGAATCACTATCACACTCTATGTCTGTTTGTCTCTTCCTTAACTTTCTATTTCGTAAAAAAATAATAACAATAAGAAAAAATAAAATAAAATAAAATTATAAAAATAATAAAGTAAAAAAAAAGAAAAGAAAATGATATGATAAAATAACAAAAATAATAAAATAAAATTAAATAAGAGCAATAATAAAATAAAATAAAATAGAAAAATCTTACCTCTCCGTCTTTGTTAATAATTCTCTCTGCATCCCAAGTTATCTTGGTTTCGTTATATTTTTACTTTCTTTACTCGTTTCCATTATTTTTAAACATTTCTGTCGTTTTCCTTATATTAATGTTTTTTTTTCCTTCTTCTCCTTTCGCTTGTCTCCACTTCCCCTTTCGTTCTTTTATTCCTGTTGCGGTATTTCTTTTTTTTTTCAATTTTTTTTTCAACTTTTTTTTTTCAAAAATTTTGTATATCTTTTTTTTTCGAAAAATTTCAAATTCTTTCACAAATTTCTATTCTTCCTTTTGGATCTCTTCCCACTCCTGAAGCCGCTTCCTATTCTTCGTCTTCAAGAACTCTTGGGGCCTTCCTTGGTCATCTCGAGACCGCCCAGACCATCCGTCTACCACTCGTGGGGTCCCGCCTCAGACTCCTCCAGTGCCCACTAACAATGTCATGGGGCGATAGTAACATTTCTAACGATTTCGATACGATTTCCGATACGATTTCGATACGATTTCCGATACGATTTCGATACTATTTCCGATACGAGTTCCGATGCGATTTCCGATACGATTTCCGATACGATTTCCGATGCGATTTCCGATACGATTTCCGATACGAGTTCCGATGCGATTTCCGATGCGATTTCCGATGCGATTTCCGATACGTGTTCCGATGCGATTTCCGATTAGATTTCCGATACGATTTCCGATACGAGTTCCGATGCGATTTCCGATACGAGTTCCGATGCGATTCCCGATACTCCTCTGAACTTCCGATACTGTTCTGAGCTTCCGATATTAATAAATGATGAACAAATGTACTTTGTTCTTGAAGTATTTGTTTCCCAACAGCAGGTCCTGAAAGTAACCATGAATTACAATCACTGCAGGTATCAGAATAGTATCGGAGCAGTATCGGAAGTATCGGAACAGTATCGGAAGTATCGGAAGTTTAGAAGAGTATCGGAACTAGTATCGGAATCTTTAAAAATCTTTATACCGTCTATGCTCACTCTCACGCCCACGTTACTATCGACGCTCACGCCTAAATTCACGCCCACTTGAAAGCCTACGCCCACGAACAAGTAACGGTCTTTATCTACCCTCTCCCTTCTTTCTTCCCATTCTTCTTTCTCTCCCTCCTTCCTTCCCTCTCCCTCCTTCCTTTCTCTCTCTCTCGCTTTCTCTCTCTCCAGCTCCTCGCTCTCTTTTTTCTACGCCTCCCTCTCCTACTCCTCTCTCTTCCACTCCCTCTCTCTCTTTTTGTCTATATATTTCTGTCTCTCTCTCCCTCACTCTCCCTCTCTTCCTCTCCCCTCTCCATCTCTCCTTATACCCTCTTCCTTTCCTCCTCCTCTCTTTCTCTCTCTCTCTCTCTTTGTCTCTATATTTCTGTCTCTCTCTCCCTCACTCTCCCTCTCTTCCTCTCCCCTCTCCCTCTCTCCTTATACCCTCTTCCTTTCCTACTCCTCTCTTTCTCTCTCTCTCTCTCTTCCATTCCCTCTCTCTCTTTTTGTCTCTATATTTCTCTCTCTCTCTCTCCCACTCCCTCTCCCCTCTCCATCTATCATTTTACCCTCTCCCTCCCTCCCTCCCTCTCTCTCTCTCTCTTCCTCTCTCCTTTATCTCTCTCTTTCTCCCCTTCTTTCTCATCCATTCTTTATTTCAGTCTGAATGTTCTTCTGAATTCATTGGTGAAGCGTAAATATGTTTCAATATAAAGGAAACCTGAAGCTTGTAAACACACACACACACACACACACACACACACACACACACACACACACACACACACACACACACACACACACAGGAGTGTGAGTGGTCTCAGACCTACCCAGAGATCTGCTAATAATGAGCTCTGAGCTCACTGCCGTAGGGTGGTGTCTGGCTGTCTCGAAAGGAGGCTGCAGCAGATCCGAGGTGAATACACACACACACGAATAAAAGAGACAATTTAATGTCAAACTGGCCAATAGAAACGCAGAGACGGGGCCCTACGAATATAACTCTTATCCTGTATAGTGCAGCTAGGTAAACACACTCACGTATTATTCCGGTGTACTTATATGTAAAACAACAGTATATGTTTCATATATATATGTTAAAAATGAAGATATATAGACCATATACATGATTATAAAACGGATATTAACATAAAGATATACTCACGAATTTATATATTATTTCCTATATTTCATATAAATATCTAAGAAGTTTGGCGGAATGGAAAACTGGCAAAAATTTGGCGGAGACTGAATTTGGCGAAATAGGAATGTCTAGTTTTAGTTAACAAAGAGATTTGTTTCAATATTTCACTACCTTATTAGTTCGTTATTCAAGTAGTAGTAGTAGTAGTAGTAGTAGTAGTAGTAGTAGTAGTAGTAGTAGTAGTAGTAGTAGTAGTAGTAGTAGTAGTAGTAGTAGTAGTAGTAGTAGTAGTTGTTGTTGTTGTTGTTGTTGTTGTTGTTGTTGTTGTTGTTGTTGTTGTTGTTGTTGTTGTTGTTGTTGTTGTTGTTAATTATTATTACTATTATTATTATTATTATTATTATTATTATTATCATCATCATTATTATCATCACCATTATTATTATCATCATTATCATCATTATTACTATTATTTTTATTATATTACTTTTATTACTATTATTATCACTATCATTGTCATCATCATCATTATCATCATCCTCACCACCATCATCATCATCGTTCTTCTTCTTCTCCTCCTTCTCTCAGTGTTCAGTGCATATTTTTGTCTATATAACAAATGCGAACAATGATTTACGTTTTCCATTAGCTTATTGGATTTCTACCACATTACGACCTAAGATGTATTTAGTGTTCGATTCCTCTGCAATCTATTGTTCTTATATCTTATCTTCGAAATCGGATTTTTTCTTTCTTCTTCTTCTTCTTCTTCTTCTTCTTCTTCTTCTTCTTCTTCTTCTTCTTCTTCTTCTTCTTCTTCCTTACCTGAAGTCATCTTTTGTTTTCTTCCCCGTCTCATATTTACTTATTATCTCTCGATAAAAGGAGAATTCAATCCTGTTTACAAGGAATCGAAATATCTTCGAAGAGGTTCTGAAACCATATGTTATTCATCTGAAACGATATCTCGTATTACTTTCCCAAAGCTCCTTTCATGATTTTTATAACCTTAAGACAATTAATTAATTAAGACTTAGCTAATTACGATACATAACCTTAATTATGTCAATTCAGTCTCTCTCTCTTTCTATTTTCTCTGCCGTGTTTGTCTGTCATTTCTTTTTCTTTGGTCTGCAATTTTGTTCTTCATTTCTCCCCCTTCATCTGCCAATTTTTCATCTCCGTCTGCCAATTCCTTCCTTTTCGTCTGCCACTTTCCTCCTCTTGGTCAGCCATTTTTTCCCTCTTCGTCTGCCAATTTCCTCTTCGTCAGCCAATTCCTTCCTCTTCGTCTGCCAATTTTTCCCTCTTCGTCTGCCATTATTCTCTCTTCGTCTGCCATTTTTTCCTCTTCGTCTGCCAATTCCTTCCTCTTCGTCTGCCAATTCCTTCGTCTGCCAATTCCTTCGTCTGCCAGTATTCCCTCCCTGTCTGTCATGTCCTTCCTCTTCGTCTGCCATTTTTTCCCTCTTCGTCTGCCAATTCCTTCCTCTACGTCTGCCAATTCTTTCCTCTCCGTCTGCCAATTCTTTCCTCTTCGTCTGCCAATTCCTTCCTCTTCGTCTGCCAATTCCTTCCTCTCCGTCTGCCAATTCCTCCCTCTTCGTCTGCCATTTTTCTCCCCCCCCCTCTCCTCTTGGTCTGCCACTTTTCTCCTGTCTTCCATTACACTCAACGAGTCTCGACATTTTTAGTAGAAATATTTCAAACATTTCTGCTGATTTTCCTTTTTCCCAGCCACACATTTACTTCCCTCTACTCCTCCTCTTCCTCCTACTTCCTCTTCTTATTCATTCACTTACTCTATGCTGCTTCCTCCTCCTCCTCTTCCTCCTGTTTCTTTTCTTATTAATTTACTCTATGCTTCCTCCTCTTCTTCTTCCTCCTCCTCCTCCTCCTCCTCCTCCTATTTCTTTTCTTATTCATTTACTCTATGCTTCCTCCTCCTCCTCCTCTTCTTTCATCACTCCCTTTCTTCCTCTTCCTCCTCCTCCTCCTCTTCCTCCTCTTTGTCCTGGCCCTCTTTATACTCTTTCTATTGTTTATCTTATTACTGCTGTTCTTACTCCTCCTCCTCCTCCTACTACTACTAATACTACTATTACTACTATTCCTATTCCTACTATTCTTCCTTCTCCTCTTCCTCCTCCTGCTACTACCACTATTCCTACTGTTCTTCATTCTCCTCCTCCTCCCTCTCCTCGTCCTCGTCCTCTTCCTCCTCCTCCTCCTACTGTTACTACTACTTCTACTCCTATAACTATTACTACTACGCCTACTCCTACTACTCTTACTCCTATTACACTTCCTGCTCCTACTCCTCCTCCTCCTACTACTACTACTACTCCTGCTTCTAATACTCTTCAACCTCCTCCTCCTCCTTCTTCTCCTCCTCCTCCTCCTCCTCCTCCACTTTATACTCCTACTCCGGCTCCTACTCCTCCTGAGCCTGTTTCTCTACTCGACTTCTCTTTCTACTCTCCGCTTCTGTTTCTTTTTATTCAATCTACTCATTTCCTCCCGATTCTACTCCACTCTTTCTTTGACTCCCCTCTACTCCCCTCCTACTCCTACTATTACCCCTCCCACACCCTTCACTCCCCTCCTCCTCATCCACTCCCCCTCCTTCTCCTCCTCCTCCTCCACTCCCATCTTCCTCCTCCACTCCCCTCCTCCTCCTCCATTCCCCTCCTCTTCCTCCACTCCCCTCCTCCACCTCCACTCCCCTCCTCCTCCTCCTCCTCCATTCCCCTCCTCCATTCCCTTCCTCCTCCACTCCTCTCCTCCTCCTCCACTGCCCTCCTCCACTGCCCACATCCACCTCCTCCACTCCCCACCTCCTCCACTCCTCTCCTCCTCCTCCTCCTCCATTCCCCTCCTCCTCCACTCCCCTCTTCCTCCTCCTCCTCCACTCCCCTCCTCCCCTCCACTCCTCTCCTCCTCCTCCACTCCTCTCCTCCTCCACTGCCCTCCTCCACCTCCTCCACTCCCCTCCTCCTCCTCCCACTCCACTTCTAAGAATCGCAAACAATTCTGGATTTCTTTGTCGTCTTTGATGGAGATAGATGGATGCGTCCGTGAGATAGAGGATCTCCGACAGTATTCTCCATCAGTATTCTTCAACAGTATTCTCCAATGGTATTCTCTCAAATCGAACAAAAATACTACGTGAGAATTACCGTTTCTAATAAACCAATATATTAATATTTTTTTATTATTCTTTATCTTTTATTATTCTTTATTTCTCTTATTATTTTTTTATTTGAATTTTATTTCATTTTATTTATTTATATATTTATTTACTTATTTATTTATTTATTTATTCTTATCTATTTATTATATTTATTTATTCATTTATTTATTTCTATTTATTTATTTATTTATTTATTAATTTTTGCAAATACTTTCGACCACTATCGCGTGTGCCAATTAGCGCGTTGGTTGCGATCATGCTTCGCAAGACGAGGATCCATGTTCGAGTCCTGTAACTACCTACGACTTCGACTTGCTACCGAAGCCCGAGTACCCAGGGCATAGGTGATGGTTTTGGTCGCAGTTATGCTCCTCCTAAGAGGAATTAACCTAAAGAGTTTTCTTACATCTTGACAAAATCTCTCTGCAACAATATATATCTTTCCAATTATGAAACACTTTTCACAGGATATTGGATATAATCCCACAACGAAATAAAAAGAATCCTGTAATGAATGAAAAAAAATGCTTTCTGGAGTCCTACAAAATCTTACTTAAAGAAAGAAAAAAGTAAATAAAATAAGAATAATAACGATAATGATGGTGATGGTAATAATAATAATAGATATAATAATAATAATAATAATAATAATAATAATAATAATAATAATAATAATAATAATAATAATAATAATAATAAAATAATAATGATAACATTAATAATAATGGTAATTGTAATGATAATATCAATAATGATAATAGTAATAATAAAAATAATTATAATGGTAGTTATAATAATTATAATAGTAATGAAATAATAATAATAGTAATAATAATAATAATGATAATAATAATAATATATAAATATGTATATATAAGCAATTCACACATCAATTTATAAAAAGTACACATTAAATTTGATAAATAGAAAAAAGTAATAATTATAATAATAATACATATAAAGTATATATATAAATAGAATATATAAGCAATTCACACATAAATTTATAAAAAAAAAAGGCACACATTAAATTTCACAAGGAAAAAAAAAAAAAAAAAAAAAAAAAAAAAAAAAAAAAAAAAAGAAATTTCCTGAAGAACTACAGAAGCTTCCCCGGGAAGCGGAGGACCCACTACCCCCCCCCCGGCACCCAATAAATTTCTTAAAGATTGAAGAGAGGATCCGGAACTGAAATAATGAGAGAGTTTCTCCCGGCAAGAACTCTGTACAACAGGTTCTGCCCCTTCCAGACCTTAAAGAGAAACATTTGGAAGCGGAGTCGGACCAAACGCTCAAGAAACGAAGAAAACGTGGCCTCCAGTTTGTGGCAAAAGATATATACACATATATGCTCATACGCGCGCACGCACACACACATACGCGCGTGCGTACACACACATACGCGCGTGCGCACACACACGTGCATAGAATGATAATTATAATAATGATACAGCAACATCATTAATAATGAAAATAATAATGATAAATTATAATAATAACGACTGTAATATTATATACATATATATATATATATATATATATGTATATATACATATATATATATATATATATATATATTATATTACAATTATTATAATTTATTATTACTATTATCTTTATCATTATTATTGATGTAGTTGCTGTTGTTGTATTATTATTATAATCATTATTATTCTATTTTTCTATTCATTTACATATTATTGTACTTTTTTCACCAGAAGCCTTCTCAGATGAATTCCCCCTCCCCCCTAACTCAAAAACGGAGAGAGAGAGAGAGAGAGAGAGAGAGAGAGAGAGAGAGAGAGAGAGAGAGAGAGAGGGAGAGAGAGTGGGGGGAAGGGTCCAAAAGGACTGAGCATTTGCAACTGCGGGTTCGAATCCCGCACTCCTCTCTCCGACCCTCATCAGTCTAAGCGCCTAACAGGACAAAGGTGACGGCTTCGGCGGAAGCTAAACGTCTCTTGGTGTAGGCTCTTTTACAAAGTTCTAAAATTTTCAAAGTAGTCTGACCTCCCCTAAACCCCCTATCTTTAGAAAATTATCTTCAAAATTCCTTTTTTTTTTTTTTTTTTTTTTTTTTTTTAGTCTGAAGACTTTCTAGAAGGACCTCTGACCCCAATAAACTAGAAACTATTATAAGAATTGTTATTTTTCTAGAATATCTGCCTCGTGTGTATGTATATATATATTTTTTTTTCTAGAATCTAGAAAGTGTCCTTCAACACTCCCTATTTTTTCTAGAGAGTCTGACGACTCTCTAGGACTCCAATTCCTTCTGGATAGACCTCTGACCCCAATAAACTAGGAACCATTCCAAGAATTTTTATTTTTCTAAAATATCTGCCTCGTGTATATATATATATATATATATATATATACATATATATATATATACACACACATATATATATATATATAAATACACATATATATATATACACACATACATATATATATATTTTTTTTCTTGTAACCACGAGGAAATTAAAGATCGGAATACAGAACGTTTTCGTCTATTAAGACTTTGAAAATGTCTTAATAGACGAAAAAGTTCAGTATTCCTATCTTTAATTTCCTCGTGGTTACAAGCAAAAATCTTTATTCACGTGTTTTATGTGATTACTGTTGCATATATATATATATATATATATATATATATATATATATATGTGTGTGTGTGTGTGTGTGTGTGTGTGTGTGTGTGTGTGTGTGTGTGTGTGTGTGTGTGTGTGTGTGTGTGTGTGTGTGTGTGTGTGTGTGTGTGTGTGTTCTAGAATCTAGAAAGTGTCCTTCAACACTCCCTATTTTTTCTAGAAAGTCTGACGACTTTCTAGAACTCCAAATCCTTCTAGATAGACCTCTGACCTCAATAAACTACAAACCATTGTAAGAATTTTTATTTTTCTAGAATATCTCCCTCGTGTGTGTGTATACATACATATATATATATATATATATATATATATATATATATATATATGAATATATATATATATATGAATATATATATATATATATATGAATATATATACATATATGACTATTATATATATATATATACACATATGATTATATATATATATATATATATATATATAATGTATTATATGTTCTATATCTAGAATCTAGATTGTTAAGTTTAAACTCACTAACTAGGTTTCATAACTGACCTTTTAACTCTCTAGAAACGGTCTTAGTCTCCAACGGGCTATCCAAACACCTTGGGCAAAGGTGACGGTAAAATGACTTTTCATTCGCTTAACTCTTACTAAACTTAATCAGCAGAACATGTTTAGTTGTTCACGAGTTAATGTGTTGAACAGAATGTTCTGCATCATCTTTTGTTCATAATGTTCTACCTGTTCACAAATACAGCGACCTTTCTTTAGATAAATGAGGAGGAGGAGGAGGAAGAGGAGTAGCAAGAGGAGGAGGAGGAGGGAGAGAAGGGAGGGAGAGGAGGAGGAGGAGGAGGAGGGAGAGGAGGAGGGAGAGGAGGAGGAGGAGGAGGGAGAGAAGGAGGGAGAGGAGGGGGAGGAGGAGGAGGAGGAACAGAAGGAGGAGGAAGGAGAGTAGGAGGGAGAGGAGGAGGTGGGAGAGGAGGAGGAGGGAGAGGAGGAAGGAGGAGGAGGGAGAGGAGGAGGAAGGGGAGGAGGAGGGAGATGAGGAGGAGGAGGGAGAGGAGGAGGAGGGAGAGGAGGAGGAGGGAGAGGAGGAGGAGGGAGAGGAGGGAGAGGAGGGAGAGGAGGAGGGAGGAGGAGGAGGAGGAAGAGGAGGAGGAAGAGAAAGAGAAGGAGGAGGAAGAGAAGGAGGAAGTGGAGGAGGAAGTGAAGGAAGAAGAGGATGAGGAAGAGAAGGAAGAAAAGGAGGAGGAGGGAAAGAGGGAAAAGGAGGAGGAGGAAAAGGAAGAAGAGGAGAAGGAAGAAGAGGAGGAAGAGGAAGAAGAGGAAGAAGATGAAGAAGAGGAGGAAGATGATGAAGAGGAAGATGAAGAGGAGGAAGAGGAAGAGGAAGAAGAGGAGGAAGAGGAAGAAGAGGAGGAAGAGGAAGAAGAGAAGGAAAAGGAAGAAGAGGGGGAGGAAGAGGAGGAAGAGGAGGAAGGAGGAGAGGAGGAGAGGAGAAGGGGGAGGAAGAGGAGAAAGATGAGAAGGAAGGGGAGGAAGAAGGGGAGGTAGAAGAGGAGGAAGAACCAGAGGAGCGGAGAAGGAGAGGAGGAGAGGAGGAGGAGGAGGAGGAGGATTAGTGAAAGAGGTAAAAGCTCAGCAAAAAAGACGAATTTATTTTCTATCGTATCTGTGTTATCTATCTCCTCTTCCTCGTCTCCTCTTTCCTCCTCTCTTCCTCTGCGTCTTTCCCCTTCTTCTCTCATCTCCTCCTCCTCCTCCTCCTCTTCTTGCTCCTCCTCCTCCTTGTCTCCTCTTCTCGTTGTCCTCTTTACTCTCTTCCTCTGTATTTTTCTTTGTCTTACCTCATTTCCTCCTCCTCCTCCTCTTCTTGCTCCTCCTCATCCTCCTCCTCGTCTCCTCTTCTCGTTGTCCTCTTTACTCTCTTCCTCTGTATCTTTCTTCCCTCATCTTCTTCCCTCACTCCCTTCCCTCATCTCCTCCTCCACCACCTCTTTCTCCTCTTCCTCTTCTCTTCTCATGTGTCCTATTTACTCTCTTCGTTTCTGTCTTTTCTCTTCTTCCGTCATCTCCTCTTCCTCCTCCTTATCCACCTCCTCTTCTCCTCCTTTATGTCGTATCTTTAGATTCTCTATGTTTTTTATTTCTTTTTCTTCTTCTTTTTCTTTTTCTTTTTGTTCTTCTTCTTCTTCTTCTTCTTCTTCTTTTCCCTATCCTTCTTCTTCCTTTCCTTCTTATCCTTCTTCTTCTTCTCCTTCTTCCTCTCCTTCTTTTTCTCCTTCTTCTTCCTCTCCTTCTTCTCCTTCTTCATCTTCTTTTTATCTTTTTTTTCTTTTATATATATATATATATATATCTATATATATATATATATATATATATATATATATATATATATACCAACAAATAGATAAATAAAACAAAAATACACAATGTCCAGGGAAAAATACCTTTTGGTATATCTGTGCATACATTATCATCATCATCATCGTCATTATTATTATTATTACTTTTGTTACTATTATAGCCATTACTATCATTATTACTATTATTACTACAGGATCAAACGCCTTTACTGCCGCCACGAGCTGCTTTACGGGATCGAACCTCCTTATTACTGGATGGTCACTTCCTCTACCCACCAGACCACCTCTCTCTCTCTCTTTCTCTCTCTCTCTCTCTCTCTCTCTCTCTCTCTCTCTCTCTCTCTCTCTCTCTCCCTCTCTCTCTCTCTCTATGAACAGGAAATGAACAGAAAATACAAATATATTTGTTATTATGAGCAAAATCCCAAATTTCAACTAAAAATATCATTATCACGTTTGCGTGGTGTTATAATATCAACCCGCATCCCCACGGAACCCGGCAACGATCCCTCAACCATAGCTCCCCCTGGGTAGGCGATCAGTCGCCGGTTGTCAGTTCTCCATGTGTACAAAGGTGTAAGGAATACGGCTGAAATTTACGGAGATCCTGGGTCGTGTCATATTTATATGAAAAAAATAAAATAAATAAATAAATAAAGAAATAAAATATTTTTATTACGAGCGGCAGATGATTGAATTAGATTAATAATGTTTTCCATCAACATAAAATCTAAAAAAAAAAAAAAAATAGAGCACCTTTGCCCATAGTACTGTGCACTAATCGTTACTTTTACGTTGTTCAATTACGAAGATTAATAAGGTTTTCCATCAACATAAGATAAAAAAAAGAGCACCTTTGCCCATAGTACTGTGTACTCAGCGCTACTTTTACGTTGTTCTGTTACGAAACCTTTCGTCCTCCTCCTCGTCGTCGTCGTCGTCGTTGTAAGGGTAATTGGTGTAATTAACTTAATTGGGAATTAAGTGCTCGGAAAGACAGATTTAATATTTGGAATTAATTCTTCAACGAAGCAAACGAGGGATGTGTTACCAAGAATACGAGAATACTCGTACATATTATCGGAATTAAATAAGGATGTCTACTGTATAAGTGAAGGCAGTAGTAGTAGTAGTAGTGGTGGTAGTAGTGGTGGTAGTAGTAGTGGTGGTATTGGTAGTAGTAGTACTAGTAGTGGCGATGGTAGTAGTAGTGGTTGTGGTAGTGCCAGTGGTAGTGGTAGTAGTAGTAGCAGCAATAGTAGTAACAGTAGTAATAGTAGTAGTAGTAGTAGTAGTAGTAGTAGCAGCAGTAGTAATAGTAGCAATAGTAGTAACAGTAGCAATAGTGGTAGTAGTAGTAGTGGCGATGGTAGTAGTGGTGGTGGTAGCACCAGTGGAAGTGGTGGTAGGACCAGTAGTAGTGGTGATAGTAGTAGTGGTAGTAGTGGTAGTAGTGGTGGTGGTAGTAGTAGTAGTAGTAGTAGTAGTAGTAGTAGTAGTAGTAGTAGTAGTAGTAGTAGTAGTAGTAGTAGTAGTAGTGGTAGTAGTAGTAGTAGTAGTGGTAGTAGTAGTAGTAGTGGTAGTAGTGATGGTAGTAGCAATAGTAGTAACAGTAGCACTAGTAGTAGTAGTAGTAGTAGTAGTAGTAGTAGTAGCAGTAGTAGTAGTAGTAGTAGTAACAGTAGCAATAGTAGTAGTAGTAGTAGTAGTAGTAGTAGTAGTAGTAGTAGTAGTAGTAGTAGTAGTAGTAGTAGTAGTAGTAGTAGCAGCAGTGACAGTGGTAATGGATCATAGGTTAAACTTATAGCACTATTCTTATTATTATATATATATACTGTATATATATATATATATATATATATATATATACTCGTATATTTTATCATTATTACTATACCCATTATCTTTATTATTATCATTATCATTATTATTATTATTATTATTATTACTACTATCATCATCTTTATTTACCTAATTATCTATTAATTATCAATATGCCCCAAGCCATGTTTCCATTGTCTTTTATCTCATCTGACAAACATCTTTTACGTGTTTAGCCTCTTTGACTCGTAATTCCACATTCCCGTGTTCGAATATCAAGGGGCTCTCTTTACATCAGCATTTACTCCTGCAGGTTCGTATGTGGCAATTCTCCCTCTCCACTTTATTCAGCTGAAGAGAAATATGCACGACTGAAACTATTGGGAATCTAGCAGCATTAATGTTTTCAGCGATATTATTATCATTTTTATCATTATCATTGATAATAATAATAATAATAATAAAAATAATCATAACCATAATCATAATAATGATAATAATAAAATAATAAAATCGATGATAGCAATAATAATAATGATAATAAAATAATAATAGAATAATAATAATAATCATAATAAAATAATTATAAAAATAATTCTGATGATGATGATGATGATGATGATGATGATGATGATGATGATGATGATGATGATGATGATGATGATGATGATGATGATGATGATGATGATGATGATGATGATAAAATAATTATAATGGTAATTATAATGATAATAATAATAATGATAATAATAATAATAATAATGATAATAAAATAATATTAATGAAATGATAATAACAATCATAATAATAATAAAATAATTATAATGACTATAATAATATTGATGATGATGATAATAATGATAATTATCGTAATAATAATAATAGAATAATAATGATAAGAAAATAATAATAATAATAATAATAATAATGATAATGATAATAAAAATAATGATAATAATAATCATAATATAATAATAATCATAATAAAATAATAAAAAAATTATAATGATAATGATAAAATGATAATAATAATCATAATGATAAAATAATTATAGTAATAATAACAATAATGATAATGATTATAAAAACAATAACAATAATAATAAAAACATTAATAATAATAATAATAATAATAATGATAATAATAATAACAATAATAATAATAACAATAATAATAATGATAATAATAATAACAATAATAACAATAATAATAATAATGATGAAAATAATACTAATACCTATAATAATAAATATAATAATAATGATTATAATGATTACAATGATAATAAAACAATGCTCATTTATGGTAACAATTAGCCTTCATTGTTGCCATATAACGAGACAAACTTTTCTTCATGTAGAGAAAGTGAGCCTAACCTAAAATTACCTTACCTTACCCTACCTTACCTTACCTTACCTTCCTTAAGCTTACTTCTCTAACCTAAGCTTACCTTAACTTACCTTACCTAACCTAACCAAGTCTTCATCCAATAACCCACCAAAATAAATTCCTTATGTATGGTAGCCCTGTGTCCCACCCCGCCACGGGGGTTGGCACCCCTGGGCTTGTACACAGGGGTCAACCACAAGTGATGACGTCATCCCTAACAACGCTCTCAACATGGTTGTTCACTATATATGTATATGCAAAGTGGACCACTTGGAAAAAAGAAACTAACGAAGCAGAGCGCTTTCGTATATTACATCTTCAGTGCACTGGATGTAATAGACGAAAGCGCTCTGCTTCGTTAGTTTCTTTTTTCCAAGTGGTCTACTTTGCATACATGAACACACGTACCCGTGTTCTTATTAGCATATATGTATATATGTATATATATATATATATATATATATATATATATATATATATATACATATACATGACACACAGGAAACCCACAGTATGTGAAATTAAACTCTGAATAAAGAAGATTCCTATATTTCGGCTATAAACTGTAGCCCTCTTCAGGAAAGTACGGTACTTTCCTGAAGAGGGCTACAGTTGATAGCCGAAATATAGGAATCTTCTTTATTCGAAGTTTATTTTCTCCGACTGTGGGTTTCCTGTGTGTCATTTACAAATGTGCTACTACATTTCTGTTTAGAAATATTATATATATATATATATATATATACATACATATATATATATACATATATACATATACATATATATATATATATATACTGGTACATTGTGACAAGTTGATGAAGGTGGAAAAAGAAGTCACGGGTCTAGTTCCGAGTTCCTATGTTTATTCCTGACCGGTTTCGCTCTCTGCTTCTTCTGAAGAAGTATAGAGCGAAACCGGTCAGGAATAAACTCAGGAACTCGGAACTAGACCAGTGACTTCTTTTTCCACCTTCATCAATATATATATATATATATATATATATATATATATATATATATATATTTGCATATGCATATTCATGTTAACCTGTGGTATTAATCATATCAAACGACGAAGATAACACCAAAGACATCGACGAATAATTCCAAGACATCTACGAAGACATCAAAGACGTCAAAGACGTCAAAGTCTTGATCATAATGACTGAAATGCGCCAACAAGCTAATCACGGATAAGTCCCTTTCATTGTTACTGTTGCTTTGTTAACAATACAATACTGCTGATGGTGACAATAGTGATGGTGATAATGATGGTGGTGGTGATAGTTTTGATTATAATGACGTCATAATGGTGATGATGGTAATGATTTTGGTCAAGATGATGATGGTGATAAAGATGGTGATATTGGTGATAATGGTGATAGTGGTGGTAAAAATGGTGATAGTGTTGATGGTAATGGTGATGTCATAATGCTGATGGTGATGATGGCAATGATTTTGGTCAAGATGATGATGATGATAATGATAGTGATGATGATAATGATGGAGATAATGGTGATGGTGATGATGATGGTATAGATGGTTATGATGATAATGATGATGGTGGTAAAATTGTGATAACAGTGATAGTGTTGATAGTAATGGTGATGTCATAATGGTGATGGTGATGATAATAATGATAATGGTGACGATGATGAAGATGATGATGATGATGATGATGATGATGATGATGATGATGATAGTGATGATGATGGTAATAATGATGGTGATAGTGAAGATAATGATAACGATACTTTATCTTCCCTCCCTCCTCTTCCTCTTCCTCCTCCACCTCCTCCTCCTGCTCCTCCTCCTCTAAGAACCTCATCACACATCATTATGAGATCGACCGAAGTTGATAAAACTGGGAACTGTCACTCAATGCATTATTACGTAATGTTTCGTTCACGTACGTAATATTTCGCTCAGACGCGTATCATTGTAGCGAGCGATGCTGAACAAGCAGATTGTCAATATACAAATTGGACGACCGCTGTCGGCTCGGAGGCGAAGCGAAATGAAGCGATGCTAAGCGAAGCGAGGCGAAGGAAGGAGACAAAAGGGGGAGAAGGATAATGCGAGAGGAAAGGAAAGAAAACTGAAGAAAGAGAGGAAAGGAGGGGAGAGGGAAAAGAGAGAGAGGGAGAAAGAGAGAGAGAGAGAGAGAGAGAGAGAGAGAGAGAGAGAGAGAGAGAGAGAGAGAGAGAGAGAGAGAGAGAGAGAGGAAGAGAGACAGAAGGAATAGACAGACAAGGAAAGAAACAGACAGACAGAGAAAGAGAGAGAATGGTAGAGAGAGGGAGGGAGGGAGGGAGAGAGAGAGAGAGAGAGAGAGAGAGAGAGAGAGAGAGAGAGAGAGAGAGAGAGAGAGCGGCATTTCCTCAGTCTCTCCCCCTCTCCCTTCCTTCCTCCTCCCTCCACTCCTCCTAACCCTCCCCAACTACTCTCTACAAGAATATTATATATACATATATATATATATATATATATATATATATATATATATATATATCACCTTTAACTATTCAACCTTTCTACTATCCCTCCTTGACTATCTCCTAGTATAGAAGCGCTAGTTATCAGCAACGAAACTCTATCCCCTACTATCCTTTCGAGCTGAGACAGAACCACTATTCTCCTACTAATCTGCAACTACTACTATCCTCGGTCAACGCGAATCGCGATTTAACAAAACAAATGAAAACAGATTCCCTTCATTATAAAGGATTAGATCCTGTGTACATCCATACGTAAGGTATCAGATCACGGGGCGAGGGCAATAGATATCGGATTACGCTGGCAATATACCGATACATATCATCTATACATACCAGCTATATACATATCATCTATACATATCAGCTATATATACATATCATCTATATAATTTTTTTTTTTTTTTTTTTTTTTTTTTTTTTTTTTTTTGTGCTAACCTGGGGCTACATATGTTCCGTATGTAGCATTGGGGGATTTTTTTTTTTTTTGTAACACCTCTACGGACCATCGTCACGCATCGTTGTTTTGTTATCATAGTATCATCTCCATCTAAAGTAGATTCCTTCTCCTAAAACAACTGATAGTTTCAGCGCTCACTAACTACATCGAGGTTACTAAATCTATTCCATTCATTGACCACCCTATTAATAAACCAATTCTTACCTATTTCCTTCTTAAACCTAAAATTATCCAATTCAAACCCATTACTGCGATTCCTGCCCTGTTGTCTTAATATGATGACCTTGCCTCCATCACCCTTGTTAAAGCCCTTGACCCATTTGAATACCTCTATTAGATCACCCGGCACTCAGCGTCTTTAAAGAGTGTGTAAATTAAGGTGCCTAAGCTTGTCTTTGTAAATAAAATTCTGAGCATATTTTGGTCACTCTCCTCTCTACTCTCTTCTCCTCTCTTTCCCTTCCACTTCCCCCCTTTCGCCCCCTACCGCCTCTCTCCTGTCCCCCTATTCCCTTCCAGAACCTCAGTCCCTCCTTCTCCTCCCCTTTCCCCCCTTTTTCCTCCCCCAGCCTTCCCCCTTCCCATTCCTTAGAAATCTCCAGTCCTTCCTTTCGCCTCTTCCACTTTCCCCCCTTACCCCCTTCCACCTTCCCCTTCCGCCTTCCACCCCTTCCCCTTCCGCCTTCCCCTCTTCCTCCCCTTTCCGCCTTTTCATGTCCCACCTTCCCCTCCTTTCCCTATTCCCCGCCCCCTCCCCCACTTCCCCCGCCTTCCCCTTTTCCCCTTCCCCTCCCCCTTCCCCTTCCGCCTTCCACCTCTTCCCCTCCCCCTTCCCCTTCCGCCTTCCACCCCTTCCCCTCCAGCCTTTCCATGTCCTACCTTCCCCTCCTTTCCCCCCTTCCCCTTCCCCCTTTCCCCCTCCCCTCCTTTCCCCCCTCCCCGCCCCCTCCCCCACTTCCCCCGCCTTCCCCTTTTCCCCTCCCCCTTCTCCTTCCGCCTTCCACCTCTTCCCCTCCCCCTACCCCTTCCGCCTTCCACCCCATCCCCTCCCGGCCTTTCCATGTCCTACCTTCCCCTCCTTTCCCCCTTTCCCCTCCTTTCCCCCTCCCCCTCCTTTCCCCCCTCCCCCCATCACGGCTTGTTGCACGGGTCTGGCGGTCAGTATGCGGGCCAAGGTGCAACACGGCGCCGTCCAAGCTCCCATGTTGCAATCTATCTCTTCCGCCACTATCCCTTGCCCAACAGGAGCAGCAGCGTCATAGAAAACGCAGTGACGTAAACATGGTGACGTCACGGCAGAAACATGGACAAACACGGGCAAACATACACACACACATACATACACACACACAAACACACACACACACACACACACACACACACACACACACACACACAGATCCTGGGGGGAGGGGGGTATGCCCCCGTAATAATTTTCTCCGTTGGGTGAATACACACACACACACACATATATATATATATATATATATATATATACATATATATATATATATATATATATACATATACACACACACTCAAAAAGGATATTTTTAGAAGAGATATGAAAAAGAATAGCTTCCCACACACATACACGTGATGGATATCTGGAATAGATTGGATTATGCAACAGTGTGTGCAAATACTATACAAGAATTTAAGATCAAACTTGATGCTGAAAGATACAAAGACGAGTCACTACGAGCATAGCTCCCTTCCCGTATAATACAACTAAGTAAAACACACACACACACACACACACACACACACACACACACACACACACACACACACATATATATATATATATATATATATATATATATATATAAAGGAAGAATCTAAACAAAGCACGAGCACTATAACAAAGCACAGAGCACAATAACAAAACACAGAACACTATAACAAAGCACAATCACACCAATAACCGTTGTCGGTGTTCTATTAGAACACAAAGAGAAGACGGCACGTCTTATCACGGGGAATATGCAATGAAGCACAAGAACACAAAGACAACTTTGTACATCAAGGGAATACGTCTTAAAGTAGCACAACCCTTAAGCACACTCCGCGCCGTGAGGATGTACATCGTAGTACATCAGAGTACAAAACAGAACACCCGATGTACAGCTCATGCCGTGCAAACAATTTTACCAAAGGGGTTTTTGAGGTACAGGGTATGTATCGTCGTCCATGGGATAGCCCGGGGGTTCTGCAAAGGACCATTAATGTCTCTGGGATAACGGGGAGAGGTCAGCTCCCATGCAGATGCCCTTCGGAGGCCGTTTGACGCAGAGAAATCAATGCAGTGTTGCCGACACATGAGTATTCCCTTTAATATATCAAAGTAATTTAATATCTACGTTCAAGAAGCCTTCTACAACGACAGTTCTTTGCCAGAAATGCTCCATAAATGCATCAACAACAATATATATATATATATATATATATGTGTGTGTGTGTGTGTGTGTGTGTGTGTGTGTGTGTGTGTGTGTGTGTGTGTGTGTGTGTGTGTGTGAGAGAGAGAGAGATTCACCATAGTCTTGGATCACGTGTTGGACTCGTAATCGACAGCTATTTCCTTCCCGGAAGAGAGCTCAGAGCTCATATATGACCGATCTATGGGAAATGCTTTGACCTTACACGTCCACGAGAGTTGGAGTAACGACTCGCAGCGCAGCGATACTGAAATTATTTCAGCCCTGGGCGGGATTCGAACCCGGACCGCCGTAGTGGCGGCCGGGAATTCTACCACTGCGCCATCGATTCGTGTGTGTGTGTGTGTGTGTGTGTGTGTGTGTGTGTGTGTGTTATAATACTACAATGCAAAGAGGCCCCTGCATACACTGCAAGGCACACAAAGCACTGAACATCTCCCTCAATACCACCAACACTTTCCCTCAATATCGCCAACACTCTCTCCCTCAATATCACCAAAACTATCTCCATCTACAAAATCTCCTTCAATACCGAGCAAGACCTCCATCATTATCTCCAACATCAAATCCGTCACTATCTCCAACACTACTCCATCAATGTATTTCCTCTGTCAATATCTTCAACATCACCACTGTCTTCACCAATATCTCTATCGCTATCTTCATTCATATCTCCATCAATATTTAAATCAATATCTCTCTCAATATTTACATCAATATTTTCAATCACTCCATTAATATTTCCACCACTACATTCATATATTTACTATTTCCATCACTTTCTCCAACAATATCTTCGTCACTATCTCCATCAATATTTCACACAATATTTTCACTAACTACATCAATATCTCCAACAATATTCCCATATTTGTTCACTATACCCATCAATATTATCAAGATCTCCATCAATATTTTTAACAATATCTTCGTCAATACCTCCAACACTATCACCACCAATATCTCCACCATTATATTCATTAATACGTTCACTATCTCCACCAATATCACCAACACTATTCCATCAATATCTGCAACAGTTGATCCATCAATACCTCCATCATTATCTCCAACACCAATTCCATCGCTATCTCCAACACTTTCCTCCATCATTATCACCAACACCAACTACATCAATATCTCTGACACTGCATTCTTCACTATCTCCATCAATACTTCGATCACTATCTCCAACACATCCTACGTAACTCTCTCCAACACCTTCCTCCATAATTATCACAGTCACCATCTCCAACACTTTCCTCCATCATTATCACAGTCACTATCTCCAACACCACCTCCGTCACTATCTCCAACACTTTCCTCCATTACTATCTCCAACATTTTCCTCCATCATTATCACAGTCACTATCTCCAACACCACCTCCGTCACTATCTCCAACGCTTTCCTCCATCACTCTCGCCAACACTTTCCTCCATCATTATTACAGTCATTATTTCCAACACAATCTCCGTCATTCTCTCCATTTCCTTCCATCATTATCTCCAACACTTCCCTCCATCACTATCGCCAACACTTTCTTCTATCATTATCACAGTCACTATCTCCAACACTTTCTTCTATCATCATCACAGTCACTATCTCCAACACTTTCTATCATCATCACAGTCACTATCTCCAACACTTTCTTCTATCATCACAGTCACTATCTCCAACACTTCCCTCCATCACTATCTCCAACACTTTCTTCTATCATTATCACAGTCACTATCTCCAACACTTTCTTCTATCATCATCACAGTCACTATCTCCAACACTTCCCTCCATCACTATCTCCAACACTTTCTTCTATCATTATCACAGTCACTATCTCCAACACTTTCTTCTATCATTACCACAGTCACTATCTCCAACACTTTCTTCTACCATTATCACAGTCACTATCTCCAACACTTTCTTTTATTATCATCACAGCCACTATCTCCAACAATTTCCTCCATCACTATCACAGTCACCATCTCCAACAACCATCTTGTCACACCCTCCGGGAAGCTCCTGAATGTCAAAGGTGAAGATATCTACGAAGAGAGAGTTGATCATAACTACTCTCTCTCTCTCTCTCTCTCTCTCTCTCTCTCTCTCTCTCTCTCTCTCTCTCTCTCTCTCTCTCGTCTTGATCCCGTGGTACGACTATAGGATGCCCATCTGTTGCCACTGTACATATACTCGTATAAGTGTATGTATATTCGTATGTATATATATATATATATATATATATATATATATATATATATATATATATATACATATATATATACAGGTATATGTATATATATATACATATATATATATATATATACATATATATATATATATCATATGCATATGCATGTGTATATATGTATTTGTATACTCGTAGATACAAAGTATACATGTATATATATATAGGGTGATGTTAGGTAAGATTATACAAGACGCCACTCCTACTCTCATTTTCACTCTCACGATGTCATCAGACGAAACTAGACGTTTGTCAAAGGATATCAGGT
Organism: Oratosquilla oratoria; assembly: GCF_046742065.1. NCBI lineage: Eukaryota > Metazoa > Arthropoda > Malacostraca > Stomatopoda > Squillidae > Oratosquilla > Oratosquilla oratoria. The sequence continues at coordinate 57,553,435 of NC_134802.1, read as the reverse complement.
TGGCTACCTAGAATAGGGTGGAAAAACGAAGTGCCATCTATACCCGTAGGGGAGACACACACACGCACACACATACAAAGGGAATAGAGTCAGCTATGTACATTATATATATTACTTTACACTGTAACTGGCATTAACAATACGAATCATTGTCTCTTTTTGTGTTACAATAACAACCACTCAGCGTTATTACTTCCGAGGATGATGACTACACTATTACACCAAGTTGTCTCTCTCTCTCAAAAAAATAAATAAATAAATAAATGAATAAATAAATAAATGAAAAAAAAATCGCCCATATGGCAACACTACCAATCAGTTGATGGTGCCATACACGTGACTTCAATTTCCCTCAGAGTCCAGACAAGCGAACATTAAGGATGCAGCCCCGTAGGCCGGCACTCAATCCCCGGACCGAAGCTGAACCCTTGACAACTACGTCCCCTTAAGGCCGCTGGACAGATCTGGTCGAATCCGACCAGATTGGATCGTGTATGTACTGATTTCTGTTTGTCCAACCAACATACACGGTCCAATCTGGTCGGATGGGACAGATTTGGCCTGAAGACCAGATCTTACCGTGGATGGGGTCCCTTAGAGCTCATCTTCAGCAACACCTTCTTTAACAAAAGGACTTCATGTGTTTTATTATGGCTGACGCCAAGACGATTGATCAATTTCTGTGGCACAACAGAAAGCTGTGTGTGTGTGTGTGTGTGTGTGTGCGTGTGTGTGGGGCGGGGGGGGATGTCGGCTATGGGAAGAAGAGGGTTAATGAGTTCTTGTCATTTATTTGAATGGGTCAGAACTGGTTTTACATGTGGTCCCGAAGCCGTATGTATACACTGTGTGGGCAAGCCCCCGAGGTGCATAATTTTCCTTGATTGCACTGGGTCAGCGTCGGGTCACCTTGTTACGCTGACCAGAGGTGTGCGCGTTAGGTCGCAGCGCGTCCTTTCTGATGCATGCCACGTGGTCAATAGAATGCGTTCCCGATATTCCCTCCAGTTGGTTTATACAGATGAGTGACAAGCTTAAAAATTTTATTCTGACTAAAATTAACCTGTTCTGTTTATCTAAGAGCTCTCCATCGAAGCTTCCGTGGATGTGACCACTTCTGGATGGTGACGGAGGTGGGGGGTGGGGGAGGGGAGAATGCCACGGGGGGTTAATAAAATCGTCTGACGGCAGCTATAATAAAAGAAGTGTCATCTTGCATGACGGAGAGCCCTTCACGCGTACACACACACACACACACACACACACACACACACACACACACAAATACACGCACTCGCACAAAAGAAGAACAGAAATCCATAAAGAAAGGAGATGGGCAGCACCGGCCGTAGGCGGAAACATTATATCTCTGTTAGGAAAGACTGAAATGTTCGCAAACATTTCATGTATGTGGGTCCTTCTTGTTAGGGCATTATTTCCAAATATGTTGATACTAGTAAGTCGACGTTGTGTGTGTGATTCACCATGGTCTTGGATCACGTGTTGGACTCGTGATCGACAGCTATTTCCCTCCCGTAAGAGAGCTCAGAGTTCATATATGACCGATCTATGGGTAATGCTGTGACCTTACACGCACACACACACCCAATTCCCCGCCCACGAGAGTTGGAGTAACAAACCGCAGCGCAGCGATACTGAAATTATTACAGCCCTAGGCGGGATTCGAACCCGGATCGCCGTATTGGCATGCGGGAACTCTAACCACTGCGCCACGAGGTGTGTGTGTGTGTGTGTGTGTGTGTGTGTGTGTGTGTGTGTGTGTGTGTGTGTGTTCTTCACTCGCCCGCATGTACTCTTGAACACGTACCAAGACTCGAACTCGGCTCTAAGCTCTCCTCAAATTAAGTTGACTCTCCAAATGATTTAAACCAAAACACTTCATCATTTTACATTTTTCTCCCCAAGGTTAGTACGAACTTGTGTTCCCGACTGTTTTCCCTCGGAGAAGAGATCAAAGGGGACGGGGGGGAGGTGGGAAGGGGGAAGGGGGAGGAGTCTAGCTGCTGCAAACCAACGTGTCACCCAAACCCCGCCCCTTTCTGATTTGCCATTTCTTCATTTTTTCCAATAATGAATAATTTTCAATATAAACACAAATTCAATACTGTTATTGTGATGTTATCTTTTCCAATTTTTTATATTTCCAAGATAACATCAACATAAGACTATCTCATAGGTAAATAACTTTCCTTATCTGTAAAAAAAATTTACGAAAATAGTTTCAGCCAATCACCGACGAGTCCTGGAAAAGGGGGCGGAGTTTAGTGCCTGTGGGGGCGGAGTTTAGCGTCGGTGGGGGGCGGAGTTTAGTGCCTGTGGGGGCGGAGTTTAGCGTCGGTGGGGGGCGGAGCCTATTGGCCACTTTTGGTTGGTAGAGACTGAGACGGCCTTTAAAACTGAATAAAATCGCCTGGCGACATGTAATATCATATGACTTTTCCCACATCTTTTCATTTATTCATTAATTAATTCATCCGTTTATTCATATATTCATGCATATGTCCACATATTCATGTTTTCTCTCTCACTGAGCGCTAGTGGCGTAATCTGAAGCGTGCTGGTCCCACATTCGCTTTGTTGTGGGTTCGAATCCCGCACTACTGTCCGATTCCCAGCAATGACTGTTTCCTGTCCCCCAACAGTCGATGCGAATAGGGCAATTGAGGCGGCTTCGGCCGCAGTTACTCAGCTCCTCCTGCCGTATGTTCCTCACCACTTTCACACTTACTGGAGCGCACGCCCCCCCCCCTCTCTCCCATCTTTCATTCCTCTTCTCTTTCTCTCTCTCCTCACTCTCTACTGCGCGTTCTTTACCTCTCACTCTATGTTTCTCACTCTCTTCCTTCCTCTCTCTCTCTCTCTCTCTCTCTCTCTCTCTCTCTCTCTCTCTCCTTCTCTGTCTCTCACTCTCTTTCACTCTCTTTCTCTCTCACTCTCTACTGCGCGTTCTTTACCTCTCACTCTATGTTTCTCCCTCTCTCTCTCTCCTTCTCTCCCACACCCCCTTTCTCCCTCTCTCTCCTTCTCTCCCTCTCTCACTCTCTCTTTCTTTCTCTCTCACTCTCCAGTGCACGTTCTTTACCTCTCACTCTATATTTCTCCCTCTCTGTCTCTCTTCCTTCCTCTCTCTCACTCTCTCTCTCTCTCTCTCCTTCTCTCTATCTATATCTCTCCCTTTCTCTCACTCCTTCTGTCTTTCTCTCTTTCTCTCTCCCTCACTCTGCTGTGCGAGTTCTTTAACTCTCACTGTTTCTCCCTCTCTCATTTTGTCTCTCTTCCCTACTCTCTCCCTCTTTATCTCTCTCTCCCTCTCTCTCTTTCTCTCTCTCTCTCTCTCTCTCTCTCTCTCTCTCTCTCTCTCTCTCTCTCTCTCTCTCTCTAGCACTCTTCACATCTCTCTGCAATTTGACGCCAAGTTTCCATAACTATGACCAAGTTGCGAAGTGCGGGACATGATAGCGAAGGAAGAGGAAGAGGAAGAAGAGGATGAGGAGGAAGAGGAGGAAGAAGAGGAGTCACTCCAAAAGTTGAGGGAGTCCAGAGGTTAGAGGAGTTGTGTGATGAAAGAGGAGAGTTGTGTATTCTAGGAGTATATGCCAGTCTGCGTGTGAATATACGTTTACATATACTAGGCAAGCTGACATGTACGTGTGTACACATTAGTATGTATATATTATATACATACATGAACACACACGCACACACACGCATATGCATATATAATATATATATATATGTGTGTGTGTGTGTGTGTGTGTGTGTGTGTGTGTGTGTGTGTGTGTGTGTGTGTGTGTGTGCGTGTGTATACACACATGGAAAAGCATATGTATTTGTATACATACACTCAATCCTCGGGATGCAGCTTCGACAGACACGGCAAGTGGCAATCACTGATAACGAAGCACGTTTAAAGCTCAACGAGCCACATCGACGCACTTGTTCAAACGTTCGAATAACGGCTGTAACGGTTTTTAACGGTTTTTAACGGTTTTCTAACGGTTTAAAAACGAGATGGCATACGGTACAGCTTCGCCCTAAGTTCCTTCCACTGCCTCAATTTCCCTCAATAAATTTGAGGAAAGTTGAGGAGGGGTTTGAAAGAGCTTTGGGTATCTATGGGTCTTGAGAGAGTTTGAATTTATTTTCCTATGCTTACTAGATAGTTGGAAAAAAAATCATCTAAGATTATGAGAGAAAAATATTCTTCCCTTCACTGGGAGCTCGAGAGATCAAAAGAAGGCCATTAACTGAAGCAAGTGCAATATACGTTATTATACAGGTAAAAAATAACACACAAAACAGGTATACATGCTCAATGAGGCTTGGTAAAAATATAACACACGCACACACACACGTGCGCACGCACACACATACACACACGAAACATGGAATCATATTCAATGAAGTTTGATAAAACTATAACACACGTGTACATACACACACACACGCGCGCGCTTGCACACACAATACACACACACATACACACACACATTATACACATCATACAGATAAAACTACAAAAATTACGTATACATATTCAATATTATGATAGAAATATAAACACACATACACACACAACACATATATACACACACAGCACGCACACACAAACACACATGCACACACACAATACACAAACACATTCTAATACACACACGTACACACATAACACACAAGCACACACACAACACACATGCACACACACAATACACAAACACGTACTAATACTCACACGTACACACGCATAACTCACAAACACACACACAACACAAAAACACACACACAATACACAAACACATACTAATAAACACACGTACACACACATAACACACACACACATCACACATTATACATATAACACATGCAGTAGATTCAGAGTTTTTATTATATAGCAAGGGCAGACTGCCTGAATCGAGGCCAGTGTGAAACACAATTCCACTTCCTCCTCCTCCTCCTCCTCCTCTTTAAAACTTCTCCTCCTCATTTTCCTCCTCCTCCTCCACCAATCTTATGCTCCTTCTGCAATCACCTCTTAAATACTCCTCCTCCTCTTCCTCCTCCTTACTCTTCCTCCTCTTCTTCCTCCTCCACCGATTTTATGCTCCTTCTCCAGTGCCCTCTTATCTACTCCTCCTCTTCTAACTCATTACTCTTCCTCCTTCCTCTCCTCCTCCTCCTCCTCCTCTTCCTTCTCCTCCTCCTATTCCTCTTCCTCCTCCATCAATCTTATGCTCCTTCTCCAATCCCCTCTTATATACTCCTCCTCCTCTTCAGACTCCTTACTCTTCCTCCTCCTCCTTCTCTTCCTCCTCCTCATCCACGTTCAAACACCTCCACCTTCTCTTCCTCCAAGCTCCTCATCCTCATCCAACCTCCTCACCCATCTCCTCCTTGTATTCCCTCAACATCCTCTTCCTCAATCTTCCTCTCTCTTCCCCACTCTCTTCCTCCTCCTCCTCCTCTTCCTCCCTCTTCCCCACTCTCCTCTTCCTATTTCTCCCTCTTCCTTATTCTTCTCCTCCCCTTCCTCACTCCCCTCCTCTTTCTCAATCTTCCCCACTCTCCTCTTCCTCAATCTTCCCCACTCTTCTCCCTCTCTTCCTCAATCTTTCTCCTCTTCCTCTTCTTTAACATACCTCCCTCTTTTTCACTCTCCTCCACCTCTTCCCCGATCTCTCTCCTCTTCCTCCTCCACTCTACTTCCTCCTCCTCTTCCTCAATATTCCTCCTCCTCTTCCTCAATATTCCTCCTCCTCTTCCTCAATCTTCTTCCTCCTCCTCCTCTTCCTCAATCTTCCTCCTCCTCTTCCCCAATCTTCCTCCTCTTCTTCCTCCTCCTCTTCCTCCCTCCCCCCTATCGTCTTCCCCGTCCTCAACGACGTTATCCCGATGTACATAATGAACTCCGCCACATCTTTACGACCGTCCGGTTCATCACCGAGAGGATTGGAAAGGAGGAGGAGGAGGAGGAGGACGAAGAGGAGGAGGAGGGCGAAGAGGAGGCGGTGTTGTGGAGGAGGGGAGGGAGAGGAGTGAGTGGGGAAGAAGAGGGAGAAGGGGAGAGGAGGAAGAAGGGGGAGAAGAAGAGGAGGGAGACGGGGAGAGGAGGGAGAGGAGGGAGAAGGGGAGAGGAGGAAGAGGGGGAGAGGAGGGAGAAGGGGAGAGGAGGAAGAGGGGGAGAGGAGTGAGGGGGAGGGGGAGAGGAGGGAGAAGGGGAGAGGAGGAAGAGGGGGAGAGGAGTGTGGGGAAGGGGGAGAGGAGGGAGAGGGGAAGAGGAGGGAGAGGGGAGAGACGGGGAGAGGAGGGAGAGGAGGAGAGGAGGGAGAGGAAGGGGAGGGGGATGGGAGGGAGAGAAGGAAAGGAGGTAGATGGGGAGAGGTGGAAGGGGGAGAGGAGGGAGAGGAGGGAGAGGAGGGAGATGGTATCAAGTGCGATAAAGATAGGGAGAGTGTCTGAATCAGGAAAGTCGTATATTGCCCCGTCGTTAACTTGTGATGTAACTTACGACGTCATAACTTACATCACAACTTACGTCATAACTTACTTCGTGACTTACGACCTCGTAACTTACATCACAACTTACGACGTCATAACTTACGTCGTGACTTACGACTTCGCAACTTACGACCTCGTAACTTACATCACAACTTGTCATAACTTACGACTTCGCAACTTACGATCCTATAACTCACATTAGGACTTACGACTTCGCAACTTACGACCTCGTAACTTGCATCACAACTTACGTCGTTATTTACGACTTTGCAACTTACGACCTCGAACTTTACATCACGACTTACATCATAACTTACGTCGTGAATTACGACTTCGAAACTTACGACCTCGTAATTTATATAACTAAAGACATCATAACTTACGTCGTGACTTATGACTTCGCAACTCGACCTTGTAACTTACATCACAACATACGACGTCGTAATTTGCGTCGTGACTTACGACTTCGCAACTTACGACCTTGTAATTTACATCACAACTTACGACGTCGTAATTTGCGTCGTGACTTACGACTTCGCAGCTTACGATCTCGTATCTTACATTACGACTTTTGCCGTCATAACTTACGTCACTACTTACGACTTCGCAACCTACTATCTCGTAACTTACATTACGACTTGTGACGTCGTAATTTGCGTCGTGACTTACGACCTCGTAAGTTATCTCACATCATCTCAAAACCATCTGATAACCTCCTCAAAGCCTCCTACTGCCTCCCAAAATCCTAAACGTCCTGCAAATAGGTCCTCCGCCTCCCACATCATCAAATGGGTCAAAGGCTTTAACAAGGATGTCGCAGGCAAGGTCATCATATTAAGACGACAGGGCAGGACTCGCAGTAATGGGTTTAAATTGGAAACAGGCAAGAACTGGTTTGCCAAGTGGTGGTATGGGACATGGAACTACCTTGTGTAGGCCTTATGGTCTCTTGCCGTCTCCTTCATTCTTATGTTCTTATGTATGTTTTACTTCAGTGTTCAGTGTCTCACGCGATGCTCTATCTCACGCGGTGCTCCAGGTTTCATGTGGTGCTCTATGTCTCACGCAGTGCTCTATATCTCACGCGGTGTTCAGAGTCTCACGCAGTGTGCCTAGTCTCACGCGGTGCTCTGAGTCTCACGCACTGTGCCTTGTCTCACGCGGTGCTCTGAGTCTCACGCATTGCGCCAAGTCTCACCCAGTGCTCTAAGCCTCACGCGGTGCTGAGTCTCACGCAGTGCTCGAAGTCTCACACAGTGCTCTAAATTTCACGCGGTGCTCTCAGTCTCACTCAGTGCTCTAAGTCTCACGCGGTGTTCCTAGTCTCACGCAGTGTTCTAAGTCTCACGCGGTGCTCCGAGTCTCACGCAGTGCGCCTTGTCTCACGCAGTGTTCCGAGTCTCACGCCGTGCTCTATGCGGGGGATCGCTCTCCGTGTTCTTACCCAGCGATCTCCCCCCCCCCCCAGCGGTTGCTATGGAAACGGCCAGGCGGGCGGTGTTGCGATGGAAAAAAAAACAGCTGGCGCAGCTGGATACAGCTGCAACAACGCATACAGCAGCTTCACGACCGACAACAACAACAACAACAACAACAGTGGTGAATGTATTCGTTATTATCCATAATGTATTCTTTGCGTGTTTTGGTGTCCGAGCTCACAGTGAATCCAGATGACGTCACTCGTATTCTTTTAGCCACCTGTTACACCAGCTGTCAGATGGTGGGAAGGGTTATCACACTGGGCTTCCACGGGTTTCACCAACACCGACAGCTGGGAGGTTCGTTCTAGGTAAAAAAAATATATATATTGCGCAATACCGGAATATTGCGCAATACCGGAATATTGCGCAATACCGCAATATTGCTCAATACCTGAATATTCTGCAATACCTGAATATTGCGCAATACCGGAATATTGCGCAATACAGGAATATTGAGCAATACCGGAATATTGCGCAATACCGGAATATTGCGTAATACCGGAATATTGCGCAATAACGGAATATTGCGCAATAACGGAATATTGCGCAATACAGGAATATTGAGCAATACCGGAATATTGAGCAATACCGGAATATTGCGCAATACCGGAATATTGCGTAATACCGGAATATTGCGCAATAACGGAATATTGCGCAATAACGGAATATTGCGCAATACCGGAATATTGCGCAATACCGGAATATTGCGCAATAATACTGACCGCGTAGGGCCCGCTTAGGAGTCATCTTCGCGTCGTCATTATCGTCTACGTCTTTCTTGTCACCGTCGTCGTCGTCAAATCGTCGTCTTCGTCGTCGTCGGCTTCGTGTCGTCGTCTTCGTCGTCGTCGTGTT
>NC_134802.1:57527083-57534583 GCF_046742065.1 Oratosquilla oratoria | reverse complement strand
ACTATTATAATTATCATTATCGTTATCATTATCATAATTATTATCATTATTATCGTTATCATTATCATAATAATTATTATTATTATCATCATTGTTTGCTTTAACGTCACAAACTCCTATCGGGAGGATAGGACGGTGCCCCTCACAGAGGACTTTGTAGAGTGGAATTTAATAAGCCATGCCCTTGGTTCAACTTCGCCGGTGGCAGGATTCGAACCGCCACCCCCTCGACCTTCGCCGCAGGTAACGACGCTCTAACCCGCTTCATCACATATCTCTGCGCATGTTTTACTCTCATCGTTTATGACCTAACGAAAATGGTTAATAGAATTAAAATAGAATAAAATAAAAGAATGATAGGTTAATTACCAGAACGGCCTTGTAAGGACCAATAGGTCTCTTGTTGTTAGTTTGTCCCTTCCCAGACAAGCCCCAAAGTGTTGTCGATCGAGGGGATGGCGGCTCGAACCCTGCCACCGGCGAGGGTGAACTAAGGGCATGGTAGGAGGGAGTTTGTGATGTTAAAGCTACACAGACGTAGAGGCAGAGAGGTATGCAGGTATAGACAAGAGGCACAGAACTACACAGACACAGGCAGAGGCAGAGAGTCATGCAGGTACAGACAAGAGGCACAGAACTACACAGACACAGGCAAAGGCAGAGAAGCACAGACAGAAGCACAGACAGAGGTACAGACATGACGCAAAGAAGCACAGACAGAGGTACAGAGGCAGAGAGCCACGTAAGTACAAATGAGAGGCATAGACAGAGGTAGACAGACGCAGGTAGAGTCAGAGAAAGAGGTAGAGAGGCATGCAGGAGGAGATAAGAGGCACATGGGCACAGACACAGGTACACAGACGCAGGCAGAGGGAGAGGCAGAGGGAGAGGGAGAGGCAGAGAGACATGCATGGGAAGATAAGAGGCATTATGATACAGTTGGAGGTAAGAGGGCGTAAATTGAAGGACCACCGAGTAGGATGAGAGGCAGACACAGGAAGAGGCACACAGACATAGACACAGACACAGAGACGCAGGCAGAATCTGTGTAAGGCACACAATCAAGAGAAAACAGATTTCCACATATAGAATCAACACTATATCCAGAAACATAAAGACACATTTATAATTTTGAAAATCAGAAAAAGGCGTAAAAAGGCATTAAAACGCGTAAAAACGCGTAAAATGAGAATCCGCGTAAAACAAGAAACGCGTAAAAACGCGTAAAATGCGAATCCGCGTAAAACGAGAAACGCGTAGTAAAAACGCTAAAAATGCCTAAAAACGCATTAAACGAGAAACCGCATAAACCGAGAAACCGCGATAAACGAGAAACCCGCGTAAATGCGGAACCGCGTACAACAGAAAAATAAGTATAAAAAAAAAAAAAACCGCGAAAACACACAAACAGGGTTTTCAATTTAATGACACGTTCTATAATTGAAGCCCCTCTAGTTAGCACCACATAGACCTTTCTAAGGAAACCACATTAATCTATTTTGTCTATCTCGGACATAGAGCTCAATTTACCCTTACGGGATCCCAGACTGACAACCCTTAATGACTTTCACATAGACGTCGAGGCGATGCACAGCAGGGTGACCAAGGGGAAGGAGAATTGCGTAAGGGGGAGAGGGGGGAGAGGGGGAGAGGGGGAGAGGGGGAGAGGGGGGAGAGGGGGGGAGAGGGGGAGAAAGACGTGGGAGAGGTAGAAAACCTCTCCCCTCTCACATCCTCCTCCTTCCTCCCTTCCCCTTACCCTTCAAGCTTCTCCCCCATTCCCTCCCTCCACCTCCTCCCCCTTACCCTCCCTATCCCTCCTCCCCCTTACCTTCCTTCCACCACCTCTCACTACCCTCCCTATCCCTCCTCCCCCTACCCTCCCTCCACCTCCTCTCACTACCCTCCCTCCTTCTTATTACCTTCCCTCGCCCTCCTCCTCCTACCCTCCCTTCCCCCATCCCTACCTTCCCTCCTTTCCTTCTTCCTCCCCCTACCTCCCCTCCCTCTTCCCCCCCCCTTTCCCTTCTTTCTCCCATTCCCCTGGGGTAATACTGAGGGGTGTTGATTATTTCTGGGGTTGAATCTGGTGTTCCTGGGGAATAAACTGGGGTAACACTGATGATGGCTGTATTCTGGGGGGGTAGAACTGATGCTTCTGGGCTGATTTTGGGGCTAGAATCTGGTGCTCTACTGGGGAATAACCTGGGGTAACACTGATGACGGCTGCTTCTGGGAGTAGTAGTGGTGGTCCTGGGCTACTTCTGGGGTAGGATCTGGTGCTCTACTGGGGAATAAACTGGGGTAACACTGATGATAGCTACTTCTGGGGGTAATAGTGGTGGTCCTGGGCTACTTCTGGGGTAGGATCTGGTGCTCTACTGGGGAATAAACTGGGGTAACACTGATGACGGCTGCTTCTGGGGGTAGTAGTGGTGGTCCTGGGCTACTTCTGGGGTAGGATCTGGTGCTCTACTGGGGAATAAACTGGGGCTAACACTGATGACGGCTGCTTCTGGGGGTAGTAGTGGTGGTCCTGGGCTACTTCTGGGGTAGGATCTGGTGCTCTACTGGGGAATAAACTGGGGTAACAATGATGACAGCTGCTTCTGGGGGTTGTACTGGTGCTTCTGGGCTGATTCTGGGGTAGAATATGGTGCTCCTGGGGAATAAACTTGGGTAACACTGATACTGACTGGTTCTGGGGGTGTACTGGTGGTTCTGGGCTACTTCTGGGGTAGCATCTGGTGCTCTACTGAGGAATAAACTGGGGTAACACTGATGACGGCTGCTTCTGGGGGTAGTACTTATGCTTCTGGGCTACTTCTGGGGTACAATCTGGTGCTCTACTGGGGGACGGGGTAAACTGGTGTTTTCTGGGGGGAAAACTAGAGGTATATGTCAAGGAGGATGGGGGGGGGGAGGAAAACGCCCCCCAAGCCCTCCCCAACCCCACCCCATTCCGCCCTCGATCAATTTCTATCTCCACTGACATTCCATTTCTCTGCCTTCAACTCTTCACTATTTCGCTTTTTCATTTTTATTTTGGGGGAAGGGGAGGGGAAGAGAGGGATAGGGTGAAAGGGGAGGGGGAAGAGGGGAGGAAGGGAGGGGGAAGAGGGGAGGAAGGGAGGGGGAAGAGGGGAGGAAGGGAGGGGGAAGAGGGGAGGAAGGGGAAAGAGGGGGAGGGGACAGGGGGAGGAGAGGGGGAAGAGGGGAGGAAGGGGAAGAGGGGAGAGGAGAGGGAGAAGGGGAAGAGAGGAGGAAGGGAGGGAAAAGAGGGGAGGGGAGAGGGGGAGGAGGAAGAGGGGAGGAAGGGAGGGGAAGAGAAGGAGGGGAAAGAGGGAAGGGAGGGGAGGAAGGAGGGGAAAGAGGGGGAGGGGGAGGGGGAGGGCAGTAAGCTATGTTCCTTTGTTTTATCTTTTCTTTATCTGTTTATTGTTTTACTAATTCCTGTGTTATTATGTCCACTCACGGACGATTTCCCATCTCGGTGACGTAGTCATTACCATTACCATCATTACTATTACCTTCAACCTTTACTATCTCTACCGTCCCATACTGTAAAGACTTAAAAAAAAAAAAAAAAAAAAAAAAAAAAAAATCTGACGTGCCCTAAGCTGAAACTGAAGTGACCTAAGCTGAAGCTGAAGTGACCTAAGCCAACCGTTTCAGAGCTCCTGAAACCCTGAAACGCGTTTGACCTGAGGTCACATCCTCTTTAACATTCTGAACTTCAGACTCGCTCGCCAGACCTTGCCCACAATAGCCGCCCCCTCCACATCTCACGCGCGGATATTTTGCTCGTGAGACCCTTGCTCACGTGAGAGTATCCGTGAGATAACAGCCCATACCGCTTACCAATAATAGTTGCCCTCTATATCTCACGCGAAAGAGGTCCTCCATATTTCACACGAATTTTGTTATCCGTGAGACCACTGAAAGCATCGTGAGAAACCAAAATGTTTACAAACAAACGGTGCCCTCCAAATCTCACTCGAAATCTTCCCTCGTGAGACTACAACCCTCATGAAGCCACATTCCATGTGAGACCACCGACAACGTGAGACGAACAGCATCCTGACATCACGGAACAAGTGAGACCAATAACGTGCGACTACTAACAGCATGAGATCACCAACACCGTGAGACCACAAACCCCATGAGACCACAGACAGCGTGAGACCACCGACAGCGTGAGATCAGACAGCGTGAGACCACCGACAACGTGAGATCAGACAGCGTGAGACCACAGACAGCTTGAGAACACCAATAAAGTGAGATCATCTACAACGTGAGACCAAAGACAACGTGCGACCACCGATAACGTGAGACTACAGACACCCAGAGAACAAGTGAGATTACTTACTTCGTGAGACCAGACAGCGTGAGACCACCGATAACGTGATATCACAGGCAGCTTGAGACCACAGACACCATGAGACCATCGATAACGTGAGACCACCAATAATGTGAGACCACAGACGGCGTGAGACCACAGATAACATGAGAGCACACAGCGTGAGACCCCCCTCTATAACGTGAGACCACAGATAACTTGAGACCATCGATAACGTGAGAATCGGTATTTCAACCTCTTCCGTACTGGGTGACCCTTTATATTTCATTTTGTAGCCTACTTCATATATTTCATTCTTATGAATGTTCTCTCTCTAGAAATATTCCTTTATCTGAATAAAATCGCCTGGCGGCAAGTAGAACAACATGAATAAATTAATAATTTAATAAATTGATAAATTAATTATTTTATATTCGGAGAGCAGGCACCGACCACCGGACAGACGCTCAATAAACAAATAGATAAACATATAGATAAATACATATAAATTACTAAAAAAAAAAAAAAAAAAAAATCAAAACACGTAACTGTGTTACGGAACTTACTACCCAGCATATACAGATTTTACATCGTACATTTACGATATAGCCTTACGATGTCGTAACCGGCTCATTCACGACATAAACCTACGACCCGGAAATCCACGAGCGTGCTCTGCTTCAACACCGTATGATTGGAGCCGACTGTACCTACATCGTTCATCCAAAGAAGACAAAGGTTCCTTAATCCCAAAGGAGTTCCTTTTCTTCCTCCTCCGTCTCCTCCCCCTCCTCCTCCCTCTCCTCCTCCGCCTACTCCTTCCCCTCCTCCGTCTCTTCCCCCTCCTCCTTCTCCTCCCACCTCCTCCTCCGAACCTCCCCTGCCCCTCCCTCTCATCCACTTCCTGCTCCCCCCTCCTCCTCCGTCTCCTCCCTCTCCTCCCACCTCCTCCTCCCTCTCCTACCCCTCCTTCTCTCTCTCCTCCCCCTCCTCCCGCCTCCTTCTCCCTCCCCTCCTCCTCCCTCTCCTCCTCCGTCTCCTCCTCCCTCTCCTCCTCCGTCTCCTCCTCCCTCTCCTCCCCCTCCTCCCTCTGCTACCCCTCCTCTTCCCTCTCCTCCGTCTCCTCCTCCGTCTTCCCTCCATCCCCACCTCCCGTTTTCTTTTTCCTTCTGCGGGTTGCCGTCTCTCCTGCCGAGGCGCGCTGTGCCTTGCACTCAGCCATTGACACATTTTGCAGAGTAATCACACACGAGTCCCACTCGAGGGAGTCCCACTTGAGATTGTCCCCAATCCGCCCACTTCCCTTTTTCCCTTCCCTTTCTTTCCTTTCCTTTGCCTTCGTATACATTATTTTTCTTTCCCTTCCTTTCCTTTCCTTTGCCTTCGTATCCATAATTTTCCTTTCCCTTCCTTTCCTTTGCCTTCTTATCTCTTACTTTCCTTTCCCTTCTCTTCCCTTCCCTTCCTATCCCTTATTTTCCTTTCCCTTCCCTTCTCTTGCATTCCCCTTTCCCTTCCCTTGTCTTGCCTTCATTTGCCTTCCTATCCCTTATTTTCATTTCCCTTCCCTTCTCTTGCCTTCCCTTTTCCTTTTCCTTTTCTTTCCTTCCCTTTTCCCTTTCCTTTCCCTTACCTTGCCTTACTTTCCTTTCCCTTCCTATCTCTTGTTTCCCTTTCCCTTCCCTCCCTTTCCCTTTCCATCCCTTCTTTTTCCTTTGTTTCCCTTTCCTTTCTTTCCCTCCCTCCCCTTCCTTCCGAAACCGGGACTAGTTGAGAGCTGGAATGAGAGAGAGAGAGAGATACACACAAACACACACACACACACAGAAAGAGAGAGAGAGGGATACATACATACATACACACACACACACACATACACACACACACAGAGAAAGACGCATATACACACACACACACAAAGACACACACACACACACACACACACACACACACACACACACACACATACACACATGCACGCACAGAGAGAGAGACACACACACACACGCACAGAGAAAGCCGGGGATCGTTGGCGGAGCCCAAGAGGTCGAGGCATGAGAGGCGCTGTCAACCCGAAGGGCAGGAACTACCTGACGAAGACACTGAAGAGGAACGAACCAAGAGGAAGAGAAGGAAATGTTCTGTACCTAAAGACACATTACTGTCCTTAGTGTCGCTAAAAAATATTACATTAAATAATCACCATTAAACCAGCTGGCACGACAATGCAATCAGTTGTATGAAACCGGTCGCAACGGATGCCTACGCTCAGTGAAAGTAGTATTCCTTGTAGGCATGCGACCGGTTTCATGCAACTGGTTGCGTCGGTGTCTGAGATGTTTGACTCGGATATTGTTGGATAATTAGGGATAATAATCAATCCAGCTCGCACACCGACGCAACCAGTTGCATGAAACCGGTCGCAACGGAGGCCTAGACTTAGTGAAAGTAGTATTCGCTGTAGGGATCCTTTGCGACCGGTTTCATGTAACTGGTTGCGTCGGCGTCTGAGATGTCTGACTGAGATATTGTTGGGTAATTAGGGATAATAATTAATCCAGCTCGCAGACCGACACAACCAGTTGCATGAAACCGGTCGCAATGGAGGCCTAAATTCAGTGAAAGCAGTATTCCTTGTAGGGATCAGTTGCGACCGGTTTCATGCAACTGGTTGCGTCTGTGTCTGAGATATATGACTCAGATATCGTTGGATAATGTGGCACTGAATATTCACTGAATATTCACGATTAATTTATAGATATTATTGGACAATCGAGGGTAATATATATAAAAAAAACTAGTTTCGATTTGTAATTATTAAGATAAAGATGTTGATAATGAGAATTTTTCAAACATGACATGATTTTTTTAGTCCTACACAAAATAAAATTATATAAGATATGGAAACAACAGAAAAATCAAAACCAAAAATCAAAATTTTGAGATTTTTTTTTTATAAAGAGAGTTGATCTGCATAAGAAGAAAGATCAGAAAATTGAAAAAATATATATGTAAAATGTACAAAAAAATATGCTGAGTTTGACAAATGTGGATCATGCTGTCAGTATATTTAAAAATTGTAAAAATGTACGAAAAAAATATGCTGTTTGACAAATGTGGATCATGCTGTCAATATATTAAAAAATGGTAAAATGTACGAA
>NC_134802.1:57497083-57512083 GCF_046742065.1 Oratosquilla oratoria | reverse complement strand
GAAGAAAATCTCATTGTACGGGAAGACTTACGAGGATCTCTCCGAGTTCTGCATCTTGGTAATCGAACACAAAAATTCTTTAAGACAAAAGAAAAGCTTCTTGTGGTCTCCTACGTAACAAAAACTTCGAGACTGACGGGCTTCTAAGATCGAAGGTCATCTGTCCCTCTGAAGAAGAAGAGGTTCACGAAGATGCAAATCCACTTCGAGTAAGAGACTCTCTCTAAGGTTTCCTTGGAATACAAAAACTCCTTCAAGGGGAGGATCTCTCCAGGATGGGGACATCCTTCCATTGTCTCGTGTCTCTAAGGAAAAGACGTTTCCTGAGACGAAGAAATTCTCCGAAGTAAAAGAGTTCTCGAAGTGGACCTCTCTGAATAAGTGACACCCTTCCAATTGTCCCGTGCCTCTGAGGAAAACACGCTTCCTGAGACGAAGAAACTCTCCGAAGTAGAAGAGTTCTTGAACTGGATGACTTCTTTGGGTTGGAGACACCTTCAATGCCTCGTGCCTCTGAGGAACACACGCTTCCTGAGACGAAGAAAGTCTCCGAAGTAGAAGAGTTCTTGAACTGGATGACTTCTTTGGGTTGGAGACACCTTCAATGCCTCGTGCCTCTCTGAGGAAAAGACGTTTCCTGAGACGAAGAAAGTCTCCGAAGTAGAAGAGTTCTTGAACTGGATGACTTCTTTGGGATGGAGACACCTCCAATGTCTCTTGCCTCTGAGGTGAAGACACTTCCTGAGACAAAGAAACTCTCCGAAGTAGAAGAGTTTTTGAAGTGGGAGACCTCTTTGGGTTGGAGACACCTCCACTGTCTCTTGCCTCTGAGGTGAAGACACTTCCTTAGACGAAGAAACTCTCCGAAGTTGAAGAGTTTTTGAAGTGGAAGACCTCTTTCAGTAGGAGACCTTTCCAACTGCCTCGTGCCTCTCCAAGGTGAAGGCACTTTCTGAGACGAAGAAAGTCTCCGAAGTAGAAGAGTTCTTGAATTGGAAGACCTCTTTCAGTTGGAGACCTTTCCAACTGCCTCGTGCCTCTCCAAGATGAAGACACTTCCTGAGACGAAGAAAGTCTCCGAAGTAGAAGAGTTCTTGAATTGGAAGACCTCTTTCAGTTGGAGACCTTTCCAACTGCCTCGTGCCTCTCCAAGATGAAGACACTTCCTGAGACGAAGAAACTCTTCGAATTTTAAGAGTTCTTGAACTGGAGGACCTCTTTCGGTAGGAGACCTTTCCAATCACTTCCTGCCTGAGGTGAAGACACTTCCTGAGACGAAGAAACTCTCCGAAGTAGAAGAGTTCTCGAACTGGAGGACCTCTTTGGGTACGAAACACCCTTCCAGTTGTCTCGTGCCTCACTGAGGGGAAGACACTTCGTAAAATGAAGAAACTCCCCGAAGTAGAGGAGTTCTTCGATTGAAAGACTCTAAAGTCACGTGGTCTAATGAGTCTGAGGAACTCTTAAAGATTTCGTACCTTGTTGAGATGGAGACTCTCTTTGTGGCAAAGAATTTCTAAGAATAAAAGACTTTCCAAAGACTTAATTCTGTGAGAGCGAACCTATCTGAGACGGTCAGACTTTTTAACTAAGAGACACTCTTTGTCTTTTCGTACTATGCTGAGAGGAAGCTCTTTGGATTACAAGAACTCTTTCATTAAGAGACTCTTTTCTTAGAATCCGCTTTCTGAGAGACTGAGGATCTCTTAGATGTGGAGTTTTCAGATAGGGTGTGAAGCTCAGTGTGGAGAGTTTCTGTAATTGAGATACTTTATTCTGGTTAGCGTCAGATAAATACAATCAGTTGAGGGGATGTTACTTTCTGCAATGTTTCTCTCTCTCTCTCTCACTCACTCTCCTCTGTGATTTTCTCTCGATGTCTGTTTTTTTTTTTTTTTTTTGTCAAATCATCCTCACCGTCACGACTGAAACTACCGTCCCTCTCCCTCTCAGAACTTTTTTTTTTTAACTTGAAATTTAATGAATTGCCAACAAAGGACAAACTTTTTGCGATCTCGCTTCGTCGCCTGGCAGCCTCGAACAACCTCTGCTCCTGACCTCTCGTCCCAAATGACACTAGTTCGTTCAATTTTAATACTGGTAATAATAATAATATCAATGATAACAATAACAATAATAGTAATAGTAATAATAATAATAATAATAATAATAATAATAATAATAATAATAATAATAATAATAATAATAATAATGATAACTACAATAAATAATAATACATATACCAAAAGTTTTTTCCCCTTACAAAGGGGGTAGCCAAAGTCAAAGTCATAAACCCACTCCCATCCACTTCACCTCCACACACTCCACTCCCACAATAACATCGTTAAGAACAATAAATAAGAATTAATAATAACATCACAGTAATAATACTTACACGTTGAAACCACTACAAGACCTTACACTCCAGCGATGCTCGGAGAGATACGGAAAACATATTTCACAAGAAAGCAGATGGAGACATATTTATAGCGCTTGGCTCGCCTCGCGAAGTTTATGGTGTGGCTTCTCTTTCTCGGCCGTGAAGAAACAAAATAAGCATCGAGACCCCAAGGATCTCACGGCATACGAGAGGAACGCAAGCCTTCTAGCGGTTTTTTGCAAAATGGGCGAAGGGGAAAAAAATGGTGAATTTGCAAAATGGCGATTTTTTTTTTTTTTTTTTTTTTTTGTGTGAATTTCCGAAATTGACAAAGTGACATTTTTGGTGAATTTGCAAAATGGTCAAAAGTTTTATTTATTTATTTATCTATTTATTTATTATTATTATTATTATTATTTTTTTTTTTTTTTTGCGAATTTGGAAAGTAGCTAAGGTGGTAGTTTTGGCGAACTTGCAAAATGGCCAGTGGAAATTTTGGCAAATTTGCAAAATTACCAAAGTGAACAAATTGGATAATTTGCACATTGCTTATATAGAACTTCTTAGCAAATTTGCAAAATAGTTAAACGGAGATTGTTGGTAAATTTGCAAAATGACCAGATGGAATCTCTAGGCAAACTTACAAAACACCCCCCCCCCCTCCCTTGGAACTTTTGTCAATTTTGCAAAATGACAACAGGAGACATTGGTCGTATTCATAAAATGTCCACATGAACATTTAGCGAATTTTACAGTCACAACCATAGGTTTCCTTCAACCCGCAGACGCCATATTCATTTGTTTCAGGCGATTTCATTCACCTGGAATAAATTCCGATCTGTGTTTCAGACCCAAATTCCGTCTACGTAATGCTACTTCATATATTTCACAAGCCAAATTACCCGCGCGTTGCTGCGGACTAATGATGATAATTTTAATTATGATAGAATTTGTGGAGAAAAGTTACACGTATCAATATAACTCAATGGAAAAGGTAACACAAATAAAATGTTAAGAAAAATATCAATCTGAGGAGGGAGACGCCCTTTGGAAATAAAATATATTCGACCATAAGTGAAGAATTGGACCAACTTGTCATCATCTTTGAACTCGACAATATTACCGCCAGCGAAAAAGTAAAATAAAAATAACCAATATTTAAACATTTGGTAAAATTATACAATCATTTTACATTTACATGCTTTCTCCTTACAAAGCTATCATAGTTTGTGGCAACATTAATTTTACAAATATAAATAACATTTATGAACACATATAATGGTTTGTTTAATCATAGTAATTTTTGTCACAAAATGCTAATCGTGTTAAGGGGACACTACATTAGTGGCGTGTTACACCACCATATCCCTTTAACCCTTAACCCTAGCAAAAATGATTTTTTTTTAAATTAAATATAGTTATCCAAGTACCTGGAGTGACAGGGTATCAGAATATATACATATGGTTATGGGGGTCTATCTCCAAAACCCTAGGAGAAGTTCGTGAACAAACAGACAGACAGAAGCTACTACTTTATTATAGTAGATTCTGGTTGGCGTCAGACAATCTAGTTCATCTGAGAGAAACTCACCCACCCCCACTCCGTGCCCTGTGAGTCATCGGTGAAAAAATAAATGATAATAAAAAATAAATATATGATAAAAAATAAAAAAAATTCTATCAATATTCATATACTAAGATTTCTTCCCATTTATAAGGTAATAATGAATAAACAAACAAAAAAATAATAATAAAAGATAAATATATCAAAATAAAAAATAAAAATAAATCTATCAATATCTGTATACCAAGGGTTTTTCCCCCTTATAAGAGAGGTAGCCAAGGCAAAGGCACGCATCCAGTCCACTCCCACCCATTCCACTCCCCTCCACCCCCCTCTCTTCACTCCCATCTTAGCTCCCTGTGGATGACGGGTCATTCCCCGTCTCCCGCCCACCGGCCGGGTCAGAGACAATGCAGCATAAGAAAATAAATAAATAAATAAATAAAATCAAATAAATAAAAAAAAAAACGGATGGGGAGAATGCAATTATTCAAAATTACCGAAGATCGTGGAACGTAAAAGCCAAAAATAAATAAAAATAAAAAGAATTAGAAAAATGAATAATGAAAATGAAAATAAAATTGAATGGAATAAAAGAAGTAGCCAAAGAGGGAGAGGAAAAAAAGTGTAGGAAGTCGAAACGTGGGGATCATTTGCTCTTTAAAAATAAAGTAAATATGAAATGAATTAAAATTAACGAAGAAACCCAATACACGCACGCACACACACGCACACACACACATACACTACACATACATACACACGCATGTATGCACACATTAAGCCCGCACGCACACACATATACACAAAGGATTACAAAGGCGGAGCATGCCGACAGGAGACCTTTTGTTCCATATCAAGGTCGGATGCGAAAAAAATATGATGATAAATAAATAAATAAACGAATAAATAAGAAATATAATAATGTAAATAATAATAAATAAAATAAATGTATAGGTATAGTTAAATAATAAACAAACAGGTAAATAGTAAATAGTAATAAATTGACATATAACTAATAATAAATGAGAACCAAACAAACAATAATAAACAAACAGACAAATAATAACAAAACAAATAAAAAAGGAAACAAACACTACACATATACACTACACACGTACACATACACACACACATGTAAGCACACCTTACACACACACACACACACACACACACACACACATATATATGAAAATATATTTATTCATATATGTTTATTTACATATACATATACACGCATATAAATACGTGTGTGTGTGTATTTGTGGGTTCCCTGCTTGTGAAGTGGGGGGAGGGGGAGGGGGTCACGGGTTGTTAGTACGAGTGCTGCGCGGCCTTAGGGGGAATGAGAGAGAGATAAAAGAGACTTAGGGACCCGGGAGGGGGAACTGATTGGCATCCGGGACGAAGATGATTGGGGATGAGACCTGTTGAGACAGAAGAGATTGGGACAGTGGGGGGGGAGGAGAGGGGGGAGAGGGGGAGAGGAGGAGGGGAGAGGGGGAGAGGGGGAGGGGAGAGGAGGAGGGGAGAGGAGGAGGAGAGGGGAAGACGGTGAGAGAGGAGGAGGGGAGAGGGGGAGAGGGGGAGGGGAGAGGGAGGAGGAAAAGGGGGAGGAGGAGGGAGAGGAGGAGGAAGTGGAGGAGGACGAGGAGGAGGAGGAGCAGAAGGAGGAGGAAGAGGAAGGTGAGTGTTAGGAGGAGGGAGAGGAGAAGGAGGAGGAGGAGGAGGGGGAAGGCGAGAGTTAGGAGGAGGGAGAGTGGGGGGAGAGGGTGGAGGGGAGGAAGAGGTAGAGGAGGAGAAGGAGGGAAAGTGGGGGAGGAAGGTGAGGGGGAAGAAGAGGAAGAGGATGTAGGGGTAAAAAGGATGGGGAGGGAGGAGGGAGGAGGAAAAGTGAGGAGGAAGAGGGAGGAGGGAAGACGAGGAGGGAGGAAGGAGAAGGGAGAAGGGAGGAAGAAGGAAGTGGGAGGATGGAGGAAGGAGGGAGGAGGAAGTGGGAGGAGGGAGGAAAAAGAGGGTAGGGGAAGAAAGGAGGAAGAGGGAAGGAAGGAGGAAGAGGGTAGGAAGAGGGAGGAGGGAGGAGTAAGAGGGAGGAAGAAGAGGGAGGAGAGAGAAGGAAGT
Source organism: Oratosquilla oratoria (assembly GCF_046742065.1). NCBI lineage: Eukaryota > Metazoa > Arthropoda > Malacostraca > Stomatopoda > Squillidae > Oratosquilla > Oratosquilla oratoria. Next base: position 57,506,018 of record NC_134802.1, on the reverse strand, counting down.
GGGAGGAGGGAGGAAGAAGAGGGAGGAGGGAGGAGGAAGAGGGTAGGAAGAGGGAGGAAAAGGGAGGAGGAAGAGGGAAGTGGAAGGAGAGAGGAGGAAGAGGGAAGAGAATGAGGGAGGAGGGAGGAGGGAGGGGAAGAGGGAGGAGGGAGGGGGAAGAGGGAGGAGGGAGGGGGAAGAGGGAGGAGGGAGGAAGAATAGGGTAGGGGAAGGAAGGAGGAAGAGGGTAGGGGAAGGGAGGAGGAAGAAGAGGGAGGAGGAAGGAGAGAGGAGGAAGAGGGGGAGGAAGGAGAGAGGAGGAAGAGGGAGGAGGGAGGAAGAATAGGGTAGGGAAAGGAAGGAGGAAGGGAGGAGGAAGAAGAGGGAGGAGGAAAGAGAGAGGAGGAAGAGGGAGGAGGGAGGAAGAATAAGGTAGGGGAAGGAAGGAGGAAGAGGGTAGAGGAAGGGAGGAGGAAGAAGAGGGAGGAGGAAGAGGGAGGAGGAGGAAGAGGGAGGAGGAAGAGGGAGGAGGAGGGAGGAGTTGGAGGAGGAGGAAGAGGGAGGAGGAGGGAGGAGTTGGCAGAGGAGAGCTTCCGGAAAGGCAACAGGAACGAGGTCGGATCAATATCCAATCACAGAAGAATCCTGTGCGCCTCTGATCCGTAGGGACGTCGCTAATGGCCAGAAGACGTGGACCGCATATAAGACTTACGTGGGAAGAAGAGGCGCTGGGAAGGGGTGAAGGAAGGAGGGAAGGAGGGAAGGAGGGAAGGAGGGGAGGAGGGGAGGAGGGGAGGAGGAAGGGAGGAGAGGAAGAGAGAGGGAATGAAGGAGGGAAGAGAGGGAGGAGGAGAGGAAGGAAGGAGGGACTTAGAGGAGAGTGGGAAGGAGAGGAGGAGAGGAGGAGGGATGGAGGAGAGGAGGGAGGGAGGGGAGGAGGGAGGGAGGGGAGGAGGGAGGGAAGGAGGGAAGGAGAGATAGAAGGGAGGACGGAAGGAGGGAAGAAGGGAAGGAAGGAGGGAGAAAGATAGAAAAGGAAGGAGGGAAGGGGAAGAGAAGGAAGGGAAGGTGTGGAGGACGGGAAGGAGGAAGAGGAGAGTCAGGAGGGGAGAAAGGGAGGGGGAGGTGAGGAGGGGTAGGAGGGGAAGGGGAGGAGGGGAAGGGTGAGAGGGGGTGAGAGGGGGAGGGGAGAGGGTGAGGGGGAGGAGAGGGTGAGGGGGAGGAGAGGAAGGAGTGGGAAAGGGGTGGGAGGGGAAAGGGGGGAAAGGGGGGAAAGGGGGAAAGGGGGAAAGGGGGGAAAGGGGGGGAAAGGGGGAAAAGGGGAAGCGTGGCTGTGCGTTGGTTAATATATTTATTTGTTTAGGTTGTCAATGTCTGTCTCTCTCTCTCTCTCTCTCTCTCTCTCTCTCTCTCTCTCTCTCTCTCTCTCTCTCTCTCTCTCTGGGCTCCTTTCGGCTGCTCTTTCGACTGCTCTTAGACCTCTGTAAGCTTCTCACATCTTCTCGTTTATTGTAAATTTATTTTTTTCCTCTCGGCTGCTCTTCGAGGGTCCCGACTTCTCTCTGGCTTCTCACCGACTTCTCCTCGATTTTTGGACTACTCAATATGGTTCCATAAGACTTCCGGCTGCTCACCGAGAATTCAGGCTTCTCGTGAGCTTCTCGCATCACACGATCACTGTGGCTCATCTTCGGTGACCTCTCACTGGCTGCTCACAGCATTCTTATTATATCGTGTATTCGCTGCTCCTTACCCTTCGTGCTTACGGCTGCTCTTCTACCCTTATAGGGCTGCTCACTGACTTCTCACGTATATTCACTACTTCCTTACCCAGCCAGCTTCCAGCTACTCGGGCTTCTCAAACATCACGCGTTAACTGCTCCTTGACTTATTTTAGCTTCTGACTGCTCTTTAAACTTCTCACGGCTTCTCGTGGTTCTCTGGACTGGCTGCTCTCCTGTGGCTAGGCTTCTCATCTCTTGAGCTGAAAAAACTGCTCTTTCGCTCCTCAACTTCTCTACATGAGCTGCTCCTAGTTCCTGTGTCGGCTTCTCCTCTTCTTCTGAATGGCACAATCGTGATATTAAGTTATGTCACTCCTTTTCAGAATATATCGTTCATTTGTTATGAAAATGGCCGTTCTTGTCCGAAACTTTTAGGGATATAGTGAGAACGCCTTAGATATCAACTAAATAAAATAAAGCTGTTTTGAATGGTACAGTCGCAATATCAAGTTATGTCACTTCTTCCAGAATGTATCGTTCGTTTGTTACGAAAATGGCCGTTCTTGACCGAAACTTTAAGGGAAATCGCGATAACATATTTCATATCAAGTCAATAAAAATAAGACGGTTTTCAATGGTACAGTCGCAATATTAAGTTGTGTTACTCCTTCCAGAATGTATCGGTCATTTGTTACAACAATGGCCGATCCTGACCGAAACATTTAGGGAAATAGTGACGACGAAATCAAACAAAACGTACTTCCTGACTTTATCCTTTTCTTTTCTTATCGTTTTTTTTTTTCGCTTCCTTCTCTTTTCGTTGCCCCTTCTCTTCATTTCTCTTCTTCATCTTCGGCCCGTTCTCTTTCCAAACTCCTCTCTTTCTCTCCACTTCTCTTTACCTCTCTTTTCCCCATCCTCTCTCCAAACTCCTCCACTCTTTTTCTCCCCCTTCTCTCTATCTCTCTTTTCCCCTCTCTTCTTACTCTTCTCCCCACTCTCTCCAAAGTCCTCCACTCTTTTTCTCCCCTTCTCTCTACCTCTCTTTTCTCATCTCTCTTCTTCCTCTTCTCCTCATTCTCTCCAAACTCCTCCACTCTTTTTCTCCCCTTCTCTCTACCTCTCTTTTTTCTCTCCATTCTCTCTCCAAACTCTTCCTCTCTTTTTCTATATTTCATCTTCTCTTCTTCCTTATTTCTCTCATTTCCTCTCTCGTCATTTCCCTTCCTCCCCCCTCAATAAGTTCTCTTCCTTACTTTATTTTCCTCTCCTTCTCTCTTTTTTCTCTTTCGTCATTTACCTTCCTCTCTCTTCTGCTCTCTTCGTTCATCTTCCCCTCCTCCTCCTCTTCTCCTCGTTTCTCTCCTATCTTCCTCCTCATTTCCTCTTCCTCTTTCCTCTCCTATCCTCCTAGTATCTTCTTCCAGATCTCTTCCTCCTCCATCTTCCTCCGGATAACAGCCAATTGCTCCCGGCTGTCCAAACACCTAGGGCAAAGGTGGCACATCTACCAGCAGTTCTCTACTTCCATCCAACTTCTCCCTCCTCCTCCTCCTCTTCTTCCCTTTCCTCCTCTCTTCCTCATCTTTACCATCCCATCCTTCTCCCTTCTTCCTCCTCCTCCTCCTCCTCTTCCCCTTCCTCCTCCCACTCCCTCCATCACTTTCCTTCCTCTCACCCTCGTTTATTCCCCTCTCCTCCTCGTCCTCCTCCTCCTCCTCCTCTTCGCCCTCCTCCCTTCCCCGAGACTCCAAGCAATCTTTTGCCCATCACCTCCAGTCCTCTGCACCCAACCTCCAATTCTGGACACTACATATATATATATATATATATATATATATATATAATATATATATATATATATATATACACAGATTTACAAACACATACACCTCTATATATTCACATGTATATACATATATACAAATACACCAACATACACACACGCACACACAGACACACACACACACACACACACACATATATATATATATATATATATATATATATATATATATATATATATATATTCTGTTGAATAATACAGCATATTCTGCATTAATGATTTTATTATTAATACTTTCAATCCTTCTCGCTATTTTTCTGTCTGTAGAGGGGAAGGGAGAACACCACATTACCAAATGAATCCAGGGTACATTTGGAAACAAAAACAAATACATAACTTACAACGTTTCGCCTATACTTTAGGCATCTTCTGGTCATTTTGTTTTCAGAAACTACAAACTGTGACTATATATGACACAACATGAATTAATGGAATACGTGCTCTTTCGTTTCTCCTTGGCGCTCCGTGGGGTGCTCCAAGGTTCCACACATATTCTGTTGGATATTTATTTCTGGCTGATGATATCAAAACTGCTTCCATACATCTTAGATTTCTTTTATTGTTGTCCTTTGCCAGTGTTGTTGTGTTTTCATTTAAGTCCTTCCCCGAAATGCTAGTTTTATGTGCTTTTGTGGTGTGGGATTTTATTACCCCCGTTTTGCCTATGACACGTGGGTCTTTGTGATAAAGTTTGGGTTGTGTGGCCTTTATACTCTTCATTACAAAGTGCGCAGTCTTTGTTAAATTCACACGAGTATTTGTACACGACGTTACTATGTTTTAATCTTTCTTTGACTCCTGCTAAGTTGTTTTTCATAACAAGAAATGAAGTTCCGGAGTTACGGTAATAATTAATTAATTTCAAGTTATCTTCTTGTTTCTTTGGCTTGCAATTCTTATACATAATTTCTTTCAATATTTTCTCATCTTTTTTTATCAGTGAATGACGTTGTATCTTTATTAGAAATATTAATACTAGGAGGAGTTCGTCATCCCTGCATCTTGTCCACTGCCCCAAGTCAGAAGCAATGTATGTATACAGATGCATACACATTATCCTCAATCCCTAACAGTACAAAATTCCTGCAGATCAATCTTAACCTCAGACACTGTGGTATGCTTTATACATTCTATTCTGCTTACCACAAGCCGACTTTATTCCCCCAAGAATCATTTTAATCCCTTGCGGGGGCCGGTGGTTAGTGTCTCTTACTTCGAACGCGGTCGGTCCGAGTTCGGCCCCCGGGGGGAGTGGTGGTGAATCCTTGACGTCTCGCACTCAGGGCTTCCCAGCCCCTCTCTGCAACAGCGGACATCAAAAGGTTCTGTGTGTGTGTGTGTGTCAGTGTTGCACTTCAGTGTAGGAATCTAATTAGTCTCGTCGAGCTGATTACTCTGGTGTTAGACTTCATTGCCAACAACCACAGCCGTTCAGACAGGCTTAATGCTTCATTTACAGCATCTACACATATACATATACATATACTTTTAAGTACATGTATACACACATATGCATTTACATATACATTGATATCTATACAGTATGCATCTACATATATTCAAACATATACATGTAACTATACATATACACATGCATTTCCACATACACACATATGCATACATACATATACATATGCATTTACATATACATTGACATACATATACAGTATGCATATAAATATATATTCAAATATATACATATAACTATACATATACATATGCATTTGCACATACACACACACACACACACACACTCATATACACACACATACAAAGAAGCTGCATCATCCCCCTGAGGGCCTGTGGGCGGTCTTGCAGTGAACCCTCAAGTGAGACTTGAGGACCTCTCGACAGTGCACGAGGTCAACCTTAAAGAAATCCTTCATTTAAGGACCACCTCAAAGTGGCCCTCGAGGTTGCCCTTAATTAAAGAAAACCCATTCCCAGTTTTCCTTCGAAGCTTTGAGGTTCACCTTGACCACCCGAGGGCGACCTTCGAGGGCGACCTCACGAGAACCTTATCCTTTCAGCTCGCCCTTTGGAGGTCCGAGTTGACATAAGCGTGAGGACAACTTCCTCCAGCTCCCCCTCCGACCTTTGAAGGTCAACCTTGGCCACCTCAGGGCGGCCCTCGAGGTCTCCCATTTATTCTTCTTCCTCGGACACTCTCCAGACTTTACGATCGTTCGCCATTTTCATTCTCTTCAAATTCAGTTCCTGTTCTCTAACAACTCCGTCTTCGGGCCGACCGTTTAACCGTTTTAACCGCCGTTAACGGTTTTTCACAGAGGTTGGGTTCCTGCCTTCGCCCTCCCATAGAGTTTATTTTTATTTTATTTCGTTTTATTCTTGTCTTTATTTTGTTTTTTCTTCTCTCTCTCTCTCTCTCTCCCTCTCTCTCTCTCTCCCTCTCTCTCCAGACAGTCCTTTTGAACACGCACATCTCCAGCCTAGACCCGTCGATAGGATTTGAACAAAACGAAACAATTCGAAAATCTCAAGCTCCGTGTTCTTTTTTTCCTTTTCTTTTCGTTCACTTCCTTCTTTTTTCGTCACTTGTGTTTAGTCCCTCAAGCCGTTTTCTAAAGACCCTCTCCCCGTTTTCTTCTGCGGGATCCCCCCTTGCATCGGCGTTTCCTTTGTTATTACTTAGAGTGACATTCAATGATAGGTAGTGTTTTTTCTCTTGTATCATGGTTACTACCCTCCTCCTCCTCCTCTTCTTCTTCCTCCTCCTCCTCCTCCTCCTCTCTACCCCACCTTTTCCTCCTTCTCCACCTCCTCCATCTTCTACTTTCCCCTTACATTCTCTTCCTCCATTTCCTCCTCCTCTCCCTCTACCCCACCTTTTCCTCCTCCTCCTCCACCTCCTCCATCTTTTACTTTCCCATTACATTCTCCTCCTCCTCCTCTTCCTCCTCCACCTTCTCCTACTTTCCCCTTACATTCTCCTCCTCCTCCTCTCCCTTTACCCCACCCTTTCCTCCTCCTCCTCCTCCTCCATCTTCTACTTTCCCCTTACATTCTCCTCCTCCTCCACCTCACCCTCTACTTCACTCTCCTCCTCAATCTCCGTCGCATCCTCCCTCTCCTCCTATCCTCACTCCTCATATTACTCTTCCCTCTTTCCATTACATCTAAGCTCCTCTTCAACCTCCTCCTCCTCCTCCTCCTCCTCCTCCTCCTCCTCCTCTCCTCCTCCTCCTCTTCATCCTACAATTCATATTTTCCTTCTATCCTTTCCTCCAATTCCTCTTCCTCTTCACATAACAATAGAAAATAATGAAAATAATAATAATAAGAAGAAGAAGAAGAACTACTACTTTAATAACAATAATAATAAAAAATAATAATAATATCAATAATAATAATAAAAAACAACAATAATAATAATAATGATTCTAATAATAATGACAATATTAATAATAGCAATAATTAACACTAATAATATTAATAATGACAACAGCGATAATAATAATAACAATAATTATGAACAAATAAATACTGATTACTTTTCTCTGCCACTTTGCTTACGCAACAGGAGCGAGGACTGGCGCTGCATACGTAATTGTGGCCAAACGGGCGGATGCGTACGTGATAGTAGCGAGGCAGGCTCAAGGGGGCTAGTTGCTGATGATCTCCGTATATATCATCTGAGGGTACTTTTTGAGTAAGAGGATTTTATAATATATATATATATATATATATATATATATACATATATATATACATATATATACATATATATATACATATATATACATTATATATATATACATATATATATATACATATATGCATACATATATACATACATATATATACATATATATACATATATATACATATACATATTACATATATATACATATATATATATGCATATACATATATATATGCATATACATATATATATACACATATATATACATATATATATATATATATATATATATACATATATGTATGTTATATACATATATATACATATATATACACACACACACACACACACACACACATGTATGTATATATATATGTATATATAAATACATGTATATATAACTATAAAGTAATGTCGTAATACATTCGTAAAGATTCAACAAAAACCCACTGTGTTGGATAAGAAGAAATGAAATTAGTGAATTCCATATATTTCGATCACGGACTGTGATCCTCTTCAGTGGAATACAGAAAGGTAGAGCAAAAGGCATGTCTTATATACAATAAAAATGGCATGTCTTATATACAATAAAAATAAGGGACAAGGGTAGGACTTAATTCATTTCTTCTTATCCAACACAGTGGGTTTTTGTTGAATTATATAAATATATATATTACATAAAGACTTATTGACCCACTGTCGGAGAATGAGATAAGATGAACAGAAAATCTGTATATTTCGACCACTATCTGTGGGATTCTTCATTGTGCTGAAGAAGACCACAGATAGTGGTCGAAATATACAGACTTTCTGTTCATCTTATCTCATTCTCCAACAGTAGGTTAACAAGTCTCATTTTACAAATGTGCTACTACACTGAACCTTTATATATATATATATATATATATATATATATATATATATATATATACATATATATATATATATATATATATATTTTTTTTTTTTTTTTTTTTTTTTTTTTTTAAGTAAGGATTGGGTGAGGTTTTTACAAAGGCGGAGCATGCCGACAGGAGACCTTTTGATCCATATCTACATCGGATGCCAAAAAAAAAAAGATTATATTAATAAAATAATAAATAAAAACTGTAATAATGTAAATAACAAATAAAATACATAAATAAATGCATAGGTATAGTTAAAATAATAAACAAACAGGTAAATAGTAAATAATAATTTGACATATAACTAATAATAAATGAAAATCAGACAGACAAATGATAATAAAACAAAACAAATAATATAAGATAAATTATCATCATTACAGCATCTTACTTAGGTATTCATCTAAATTATTCTTAAAGCTTCGAACTGAACTAAATTGCACTACCTGTGCAGGAAGTTTATTCCATTCATTAACTACACGGTTGGCAAACTTGTTTCTACCTACTTCCAAATTGAATCTATTTCCGGACAGTTTGAGACCATTGTTTCTTGTCGGATTCTAATTCAGTGTGAAAATTTTGTCACTTTTGATATTGTCAATTCCCTTTAAAATCTTAAAGACCTGTATCGAGTCACCCTCTTGGATCGGAAGTTTCTCTTTCTCTCTTCTCTCTCTCTTTCTCTCTCTCTCTTTCCTTCTCTCTTTCCCATTGGTCTTCTTGTTACAATGTATTTAATGTATCTATAAAATGGTGTCGCAGACTCTTCCAACAGTGTAGTTTTAGAGTTGCTTCTCTCTGAGAGGAGGAGGAGGAG
>NC_134802.1:57474583-57479583 GCF_046742065.1 Oratosquilla oratoria | reverse complement strand
TCCTCTATCACCTCTCCCTCCATCTCCTACTCCTCCTCACCTCCTCCTCCTCCATCACCTCTCCCTACACCTCCTACTCCTCACCTCTTTCTCCTCCACCTCCATCACCTCTCCTTCCTCCTCCTCCTCCTCCATCACCTCTCCCTCCACCTCCAACTCCTCACCTCCTCTTCCACCTCCATCACCTCTCCCTCCAACTCCTCACCTCCTCCATCACCTCTCCCTCCACCTCCACCTCCAACTCCTCACCTCCTCCTCCTCCTCCATCACCTCTCCCTCCACCTCCAACTCTTCACCTCCTCCTCCACCTCTTTTCTGTACACTCATCCAGTAAACTCCACCTGTCCACTATCTTTGTGTCCACTCTTTCTCTCCTTGGAGTCTCCCTTCTCCTCTCTTTTTCTCTCTAATATTTCTCCTCTCTCTCTCTCTCTCTCTCTCTCTCTCTCTCTCTCTCTCTCTCTCTCTCTCTCCCTCTCTCTCTCTTTCTCTCACTCTTTTTCCTGTCGCAGGTCGCCTCCCTGTCTGGGGCCCCCTCTAACGTCTGTTTCTTATTTATTTATTTTTTTCTCTCTTTTTGTCATGATTTCCTTCAATCACTTCAGTACTGGTTGATGCTTTCCTTTATCATGTCTACTACCTGACTATGCTCCCTCGGCATGTTCTACGGACCAAATGGCCTTCTACTCCTTGTAAAGGGGAGAATGGGGCCAAGTGAAAATATAAATTAATCTTCTTAGAGAAAAATACAAACTTATATTAAAACATATATGTCTATGCGAGGTTAAGCCAATTTGCTCTTTCTTGTTATTTTTTCTTTATATTTATTTATTTTTCTTTTACAAAATTCTTTCTGCATTTGGCCTCATAATGGACCCTGTCGACACATTAAAAAAAAAAAAAAAAAAAAAAAAAAAAAAAAAAAAAAAATGAAAATTTCGTGAAGAGAACTGCATTGACGGACCACACAATCCTGAGGTCCACATAATAGATGCAAGAGGGCGGACACGCCTCCCGTAGGCGAGTCTACTTAGCGGGTCCTTCGTTGATTTAATTCGCGGAAGCTTTGGACGCGATAGACCGAGGCACCCCACCTCCTCCACCTCCCCTTCCCCTCCCCTCCCATTTTTTTTTTTTTTTTTTTTTTTTTTTTTTTTTTTTTTTTTTTTTTTTTTTTTTTTTTTTTTTTTTTGAGAAGGACTGGGTATGTCCACCTAGGACAAAGTCAACAACAACAGCAACGGAGATAGGATCGTTTTCAGCTCTCTGACAACACTCTCCTTTTTCCTCCTCTTTCTCTTTCTATCACTCCTCTTTAACATTCTCTTCTATCTCCTTTTCTCTCTTGTCTCCTCCCCCCCAGCTCTCTCTATCACTTCTCTTTCATTTATCTTTTCTCTCCTTTTATATATCTCTCATTGCTCTTGTCATCTGCCCCTCCCCGATTCTCTCTCTCTCTCTCTCTCTCTCTCTCTCTCTCTCTCTCTCTCTCTCTCTACATCTTCCTTTCTTTTAAACAATACTACCATCACCAACAACAATAGTAATAATGATGATAACATTAATAATAATAATAATGATGATGATGATGATGATGATGATGATGATGATGATGATGATGATGATGATGATGATGATGATGATGATGATGATGATAATTATAATAATAATAAAACTCACAATCGCACTCCCACGAAGTGGGAAGTGAGAAACCCCTATCAGTTGCGGGAAGTCGCTGAATAATATCAATAACAAATAATAATATTCATAAAAATAACAATGACAATAATAATATCAATAACAAATAATAACACTAATAACAATAATAACAACAACCATCGATCAGTATTCCAAAAATAAACAAGACATTTCATCTTTCTCCCAAATAAAATTTCGAAAAAAGAAAGAAAATAAAAAGACGAAGAAGAAGAAAGAAAAAAGAAGACACCTGATTGGCTGAAGAGGACAACCGCGCCCCGTGATTGGCTCCTGGGATTAGGAAGTCCGGCGATGAGGAGGAAGCCCCGACCAAGATTCGGAAAGTTTGAGTCGAGCTGAGGCTCCAACGAGAAGCTGGGGACCATCTAGAAACACACGAAGAAAATAAGCAAAAAAAAAAAAGAAAAAAAAAAAAAAAGTTAGAGTTACACACACACGCACGCATGCACACACGCAAGTGAGCGCACACACACATGAATATGCGTGTGTGTGATTCACCATGGTCTTGGATAATGTGTTGGACTCGTGATCGTCAGCTGCTATCCTCCCGGATGAGAGCTCGCAGATCATGTATGACCGATCTAAGGGTAATGCTGACTTCACACACACACACACACACACACACACACACACACACACACACACACACACACACACACACACACACACGCACACACACACATTTAACTCCCTGCCCACGGGAGTTGGAGTAATGGCTCGCAGCGCAGAGATACTGAAAATTTCAGCCCTGGGGGATTCGAACTCGGACCGCTGAGTTAGCAGTTGCAAACGCTACCACTGCGCCGTCGTGTGCGTGTGTGTGTGTGTGTATACATACACGCACATGTACACCAATGGCTTTGCAATAAAAGTACTTTTACTCAGTTTAACTCTCCGTACCGTGCATGGACGCAACTTCCTTGTCAAAAAAAAAAAAAAAAAAAAAAAAAAAAAAAAAAAAAAAAAAAAAAAAAAAAAAAAAAAAAAAAAAAAAAAAAAAAAAAAAAAAAAAAAAAAAAAAAAAAAAAGAGAGACAAACAACATATCCACAGTTCGTCACATCCAAAGTTCTACTTGCGGTCAAATGGGCCGGGGGGCGGGACTTTTGTCGGCGACTGTACGCTTCGGTATGACTTCCGATTTAACTCCGCGGCGGAAACTCCTAACCAGCGCTTCTATCCTTGAGAGGGACTACATCCAGCCAAGGAGATACAGGAGAGATAAAAAAAAAAAAAAAAAAAAAAAAAAAAAAAAAAAATAAAAAAATTAATAATAATAATAAATAAAAAAATAAAAAAATAAAAAAATAAATAAATGAATAAATAAATTAATTAATTAATATTAACAATAATAGTAACAATAAAACAAAAACAATAATAAATGATTAACAGAAATAGATGACATAAATAAAAGATAATAGATAAAATATGAATTGAAAATAAACGAATAGAATTACATACAGTATTCAAAAGATAAATGAAATATCAATTAATAATAAATCAATACATAGACATAGATACAAGAATTAAAAAATCAACATATAAAATATGAATTATGATAAATATAAATATGAAATGATAATGAATTAATAAAGAGAAATAGATCAAATTAATAAAAGATAAATTGATAGAAAAAATAAAAATCAATCCATAAATAGATGAATAAATAAAGTTATATAAAATAAACAAAAATAGATAAAAAAAGTATATATATATATATATATATATATATATATATATATATATACATATATATATATATATATATATGTATATTATATATATATATATATATATAATTTTGGATGGTACAAGATAAATGATGATGATGATGATGATGATGATGATAATGATGATATGGTTTAGCGTCACAGACCCCTTATCGGAAGGCTAGGACGGTGCCCCTCTCAGAGGACTTTGAAGCGTGGAATTTAATTAACCATGCCCTTGGTTCAACTTCGCCAGTGGCAGGATTCGAACCGCCATCCCCTCGACCTTGACCGCAAGTAACGACGCCCTAACCCGCTCAGCCAGTAATCATAATCTCCTTAAAGTAATGCTACGCGACTCTGATCCATCTGGGTACCTCTAGACCCCTTTTAGAGCCCTTAGCCTACTGTCTGTATAAAACGTATGCACTCATAATCCCCATATATAATGACATAATACAACATAATAATATACATTAAAAGGTGGATACCTGCGGCCGAAGCCGTCACCTTTGCCCTATTATGCGCTTTAGGGACTGTTGGAGAAGGTAACTAACAGCCACTCCTGGGAATTGTAGAGGAGTGCGGGATTCGAACCCACAACTGAGTAAATACTTACAAGGAGAAGCCAGTACAAATAGCATATAAGATATTGCAATACAATGTACTTAAACATATAACGTACTATAATGTTGATATATATATATATTTATATATATATACACATATATATTATATATATATACACATATATATTATATATATATATATATATATATATACATACATACACACTGAATGGTTCCCAGTGATCAATTAATATCTTTTTCAACCACATATCACTTTTAATTCCGTAACATCGCAAACGAGACTGAGAATCGCTCGAAGGAGGCATCCGTTGGAAATTGAAACGTAGACGAGCCGAGGATTCAAACCCAGCTAACACGTAACAAAGTTACATTGACGTAACCCAATACGTTAATGATAATGTCTTAAATAGTTTCGAACTAAGCTTCTTATTTCCCAGTGTTTTTTTCTGCATGTATATATATATATATATATATATATATATATATATATATATATATATATATATATACTGTACATGCTAACGTATATAACATATAACATAGTACAAGTGCGCCTCATATAATGTAATTTAATCTATTACATAACATGCAAAAGAAATACATGAATATAATATTGTGTTCATTTTTCATTTTTTTTTGTTTTCTTTTTATTTATTTATTCATTTTTTGTTGATTCCACTCTGTGAGATTTCCCTGAAGATTTCAGCGATTAATTCTTAGCGTCAGAAACAAATTGACCGATATTTGTTTATATTTTGATTCAATTACTCTAATGAACTAATTCATCAATGTTCAATTGTTCAACGGGGAAAAAAACATTTGGTGAGTTCACAGCTTAGGCAAGGTGGTGTGGAGTGTTAGTTTCGTTTGCTGTGCCGTTAGGTGATTTCAGCCAACTGATGATCATGTGTACATATATATATATATATATATATATATATATATATATATATATATATATAATATATATATATATATATAAT
>NC_134802.1:57454583-57469583 GCF_046742065.1 Oratosquilla oratoria | reverse complement strand
AATTTCATAATATATTAATTACTCAAATGTGACTATATGTTATCCCGCGTCCAAAACAAACAAAATGTACTACTGTTATGTGGACATTGCATAATACGTACCCATGAATCTAGAGAGAGCGAGTGAGCGAGCGAGAGAGAGAGAGAGAGAGAGAGAGAGAGAGAGAGAGAGAGAGAGAGAGAGAGAGAGAGAGAGAGGAAGACAAGTGTGCGAGTGTGTGTGTGTGTGTGTGTGTGTGTGTGTGTGTGTGTGTGTGTGTGTGTGTGTGTGTGTGTGTGTGTGTGTGTGTATTCACTTGGTCTTTGGATCACGTGTTGGACTCGTGATCGACAGCTATTTCCCTCCTGGAAGAGAGCTCAGAGCTCGTAGGTCCGATCTATGGGTAATGCTATGACCTTGCACACACACACACACCCCCAACTCCCCGCCCACGAGAGTTGGAGTAACACCCCTCAGCGCTGCGATACTGATATTATTTCAGCCCCGGGCGAGAGTCGAACCTGGACCTCCGTAGTGGCAGGCCAGAGCTCTAACCACAGCGCCATGTGTGTGTGTGTATGTGTGTGTATGTGTGTGTGTGTGTGAGAGACAAAGAGAGAGAGAGAGAGGGAGAGAGGAAGACATGTGTGCGAGTGTGTGTGTGTGTGTGTGTGTGTGTGTGTGTGTGTGTGTAGAGAGAGAGAGAGAGAGAGAGAGAGAGAGAGAGAGAGAGAGAGAGAGAGAGAGAGAGAGAGAGAGAGAGAGAGAGAGAGAGAGGGAGAGAGAGAGAGAGAGAGAGAGAGAGAGAGAGAGAGAGAGAGAGAGAGAGAGAGAGAGAGAGAGAGAGAGAGAGAGAGAGAGAGAGAGAGAGAGAGAGAGAGAGAGAGAGAGAGAGAGAGAGAGAGAGAGAGAGAGAGAGAGAGAGAGAGCCCTCATCAGTGCAAATCACCACAGTATCATCCCTTCTCTCTGCTTAATATCATCTTGGTCTGGAATACTGGAACACACGCTGGAAACACGCCCGATCTTAAAGGCCAGCGTGTATATAAGCACAAGAGCACCATCCCTTACGATTCTGGCATCCAGGGCTCGGTTGGAGCCATACGCTCCTTTTCGGTACGCAGAGGCACTCTACGCGTGACCACAGCGCTGAACCAGACACAAACCGATCAGGAAACTTGTGTAGATGTTAATAATCAGACGATACCATTTTCACAATTCCGATACAAGTTCCGATACTGCTGTTAATTTCCGATACCGATAAGTGATCAATAAATGTACTTTTGTTACACGTAAAAGTATTTGTTTCCCAAACCATGGCCTGAAAATAACCAAATGGATTATGATCATCATTGCAGGTATCGAAATCGGACTGGTATCGGAATCGGACTGGTATCGGAATCGGAAGTTAGGAGCAGTATCGGAATCATTAGCAATTGTGGTATCGCCCCATCACTAGCGCATGTACGTCACTATCCCCCTCAATAAAGACTAGTTATGTAGTAGAGCAACTATCTATCGTCACCAACCCGCATAGGGGGAAGGGAGGAGGAGAGGGAGGGGGAGAAGGAAGAATGGGAGGGAAAAGGGGAGAGGAAGGAGGAGAAGGAGGGGGAGTGGACGGGGAAAGGGGTAGGGGAGGGGAGAGCAAAGGGGGAGGGGGAGGATAAGGAGGAGGGGAACGGGGGAGGCAAATGTGGAGAAGAGCCCCCCTCTCCTTAGCCCCCTCTATTAAATGAGTCAAATTCGCTACAGCGACACACTTTACAGCTTTTATTCTGGCTGATGGCGTTGATTTATTGAGTTATAGAGGGAAAGATTTCAAGTTCTGTTCATTGAGACACAGTGAAGGCGACCTTCCCGAAACAAAACCATCGTCACTGTGAACCGCGGAACCGTCATAATCATAAACCGCGAAAGTTGGAACCATCGCGAATACGAACCACGTAAAATGAAACCATCGTAATCTGTGAACCACGGAACCGTCGTGAATGTGAACCGTGTAAAATGAAACAGTCGTAATTGTGAACCGCGTAAAATGAAAACGTCTTAAATGTGAACCGCGTAAGACGAAACCGTCTTAAATTTGAACCGCGTAAAATGAAACCGTCTTCAATGTGAACCGCATAATATGAAAACTTCAATGTGAACCGCGTAAAACGAAACCGTCTTAAATATGAACCGCGTAAAATGAAACCATCCTCAGTGTGAACCGCGTAAAATGAAAACGTCTTCAATGTGAACCGCGTAAAATGAAAACGTCTTCAATGTGAACCGCGTAAAATGAAAACGTCTTCAATGTGAACCGCGTAAAACGAAACCATCGTAAAAAATGTGGAACAGCGAAAAATGAACCCAACGAAATGTGAACCGCGAAAAAATGAATCCCGCGTAAAACGAAACCGTCGCAACTCGCGTAAAACGAAACCGACAAAACTGTGGCAAAATAAAGAAATAAATAAAACCATAAACGAGAACCCCCAAACCCGAAAGTCATACCAGTGACCCGCTTAAAACGAAACCGCCTTAACTGCTCTCCACGTAGAACGCGAAACCGCCTTAACCCGCGTAAAACGAAACTCGCTACATCAGTCAACCGCGTATAACGAAACACAAAAGGGGAAGAAACCGGCTTTGAAACGCGTTAAGGGCCCGACTGGGTTCCTGCTGGTGCACAGTTCGAATAAAGAGAAAGTCCTGATTAGTGACGCATCTGAGAGATGGTCTGCCTATTATCCGGATCTCGCCCAAAGGCCCCGAACAAAGTCCTTTCAGTGCATCGTCAAAACAGAATGGCTCCTATTGTTGTTGTTGTTGTTGTTGTTGTTGTTACTGTTGTTGTTGTTGTTGTTGTTGTTGTTGTTGTTGTTACTGTTGTTGTTGTTGTCAGGCAATTCGCACCTTTTTGGCAAACAACAGGGAGAACCTAATAGACAAAGGTATGAATATACATGTATATGCATACGTATACACACACACGCACACACACACACGGTGGCGCAGTTGGTAGAACGATGAACTACTAGCAAGGTAGTGCGCGTAGTGCTTGGTTCGAATCCTGCCCAGGGCCGAAATTAATTTCGGTACAGCTGCGCTTCGGGTCGTTACTCTGACTCTCGTGGGCGGGGAGTTGGGGGTGTGTGTGTGTGAAAGGTCATAGCATTACCCATAGATCGGACCTACGAGCTCTGAGCTCTCTTCCAGGAGGGAAATAGCTGTCGATCACGAGTCGAACACGTGATCCAAAAAGACCAAAAAAAAAGACCAAGTGAAAACACATATACACATACATACATACATACATACATATGCCAATGGCTTTATCCCCCTTACAAGGGAGGTAGCCAAAAACAAAGGCATAAAGACCACTCCCACCCAATCCATCCCCACATACTCCACTCCCATCCACCCCTTCCCTTCCTCTTACCTTGGAAACATATATATATATATATATATATATATATATATATGAATGTATGTGTGTATGTGTGTGTGTGTGTGTGTGTGTGTGTGTGTGTGTGTGTGTGTGTGTGTGTGTGTGTGTGTGTGTGTGTGTGTGTGTGTGTGTGTAAAAATCATAATCCCACTATACGATGTGGGAAGTGAGAAACCTCTAGTAGGGGGTTGCATCATGCCTTTTTTTTTTCTTAAGGCCGATGTTAGGTCACCTCCCCCCCCTCAGCCTGCATGTATGTACGAGTAAACTGTTTCTAGTATCCGAAACTTTCTAGAATTCAGAACATTTCCTTCCGAGTTTTGGTAACTTTTCCCCAATTTTGGGAACTTTTTCCGAATTTTGGAAACTTTTTCCGAATTTTGGGAACTTTTTTCCTGTTGAATAAAATCGACCTACGGCATGTCTGGAAGACTTGATGGAGACGGCGATAAAAGGATTCGAACTTGATAAAATGGGATTCGATTTCACGCCGCCATGACTTTGCAAGAGGAAGAAAAAGCCGCTTAAATTGGTTTGTAGTGGCTTCCCACCATTAGGGTGGAAAATCTTAACCTAGATTAATTTTACTATTTTATCTTATTTATTTCCTTATGTATTTATAAATATGTATATATATATATATAATATATATATATATATATATACATACATATATATTATTTAATTTACTTTATTTATTGTCATATTAAATTATATAATGTGTATATATATATATATATATAATATATATATATATATATATATATACATATATATTATTTAATTTACTTTATTTATTGTCATATTAAATTATATATTTAAATTTGTGTTATTCTATCCTACTTTATTTCTATTTAATTTTATTTATTTACTTGTTAATTTATATATTCATTTATCTATTTATATCTATTTATATATAATTTTATTTAGTCACATTAAATTAGATATTTCCATTTGTGTTATTTCATTCTATTTTATTTCTATTTCATTCTATTCAATTTTCTGTCTATCCAAAGTCCTGTCTATCCATAAGGACTCCTCCCCCTTCCCCCTCCCCTCCCTCTCCCCCGATTCTTCCCCTCCTCTCCCTCCCCCAATTCCCCACTCCCCCTCCCTCCCCCTCTCCCCTCCCCTCCCCGATTCCCCTTCCCCTTTCTCCCCCTCTCCCCTCACCCTCCCCCGATTCCCCCTTCCCCCTCTCCTCCCCGATTCCCCTTTCCCCCTCCCTCCCCCTCCCCCGATTCCCCCTTCCCTCCCCACTCCCCCTCCCTCCCCCTCCCTCCCCTCCCCATTCACCCTCCCCTCCTCCGATTCCCCTCCCTCCCCCGATTCCCCACTCCCCTCCCCTCCCCGATTCCCCCTTCCCCCGATTCCCCTCCCTCTCCCTCTCCCCTCCCCTCTCCCGATTCCCCCTCCCTCTCCCTCTCCCGATTCCCTCCCTCTCCTTCCCCTCGAACTGTGAGCCCACGTTTTCTCTCCCTCCCCCTTTCCCTCCCCTCCTCCCCTCTTTCCCTCCCCTCCTCCAATCTTTCCCTCCCCCCGTCGAACTGTCTACCTATTGTCCATTCCTGTCTAGAATTACTGTATCGTATCTATGCATATCAACCAAAACTTGAATCAAGTCCAGAACGACCTGACCACGTTTGACCTTGTCTGTCCTCACACGTGACCTTTCAGGTGATTTTATTCATCTCCATGGCAACCGTTGGGAGAGTGAGGCTTAGAGTCTATATCCCTTAGGCCATCTTCACACTAGCGGTTTGAACCGTGCGGAAACCGCAGCAATCCCGCATGGTCAAGGAAAAAATTCGCGGTTGTGTGTGAAGGCCTCCATTGAGGTATAGAGTAACTGAGAAACCGCTGTTCAAACCGCTACTGTGAACGTGGCCTTACTTACAGGGTGATACTGTACATTATGCCGCCAGGTGATTTTATTTATCTCAAAACTGAATAAATCAGTCTGTCGTTCACCAGAATAAAATCGCTAAAGTTAAAACCTGTTTAAAAAAAAACGCTAAAGTTAAGCCCTGATGCTTACAGTGTCAGGTGTGACCTCGTGACATGTTCGACAACGTGACCTGACATATCAATTCCCCATCAGATACGGGTTTTCTGTGAGTCAAATGCATATGTATGGGATTTGGTATGGGAACGGGGTTTTAATAGTTTACAATGATAAAGTAAACCCAGCTATCACCTATGGCTAAATAACGAGGTCAGATGCCTACAGTATATGAGTATATTATATATATATATGTATCTATATATATATATATATATATATATATATATATATACATACATATAAAATACATATACATTACATATATATATATATGTATATATATGATACAGTAGTAGCCTCTGTCTGTCTGTTTGTTTGTTTGATCACCAACTCCTAGGGTTTTGCAGATAGACCCCCATAACCATAAATATTCTAATACCCTAAACCCTCCAGGTACTTGGATAACTATATTTCATTAAAAAAAAAATACCTTGGTTAGGGTTAAGGGTTAAAATTAGGTGGGTTATGGTTAGGTGAGTGATTATTCACGAACTTCTCCTAGGTTTTTGCAGATAGACCCCTATAACCATATATATTCTGAAACCTTATAACCCAAGGTACTTGGAAAACTATCTTTCATTTGTCTGTCTGTCTGTTTGTTTATTTTTGTTTGTTCAGGAACTCCTCCTAGGGTTTTGCATATAGACCCCCATAACCATATATATTTTGATACCCTATCACTTCAGATACTTGGATACTATATTTCATTTAAAAAAAAAATATTTTGGTTAGGGTTAAGGGTCAAAGTTAGGTGGGGGTATGGTTAGGTTAGAGGTTATTCACGAAATCCTCCTAGCTTTTTGCAGATAGACCCCTATAACCATATATATTCTTATAGTCCAACATACTTGGATTGCTTTTATTTGTCTATCAATTTGTTTGTTTGTTTGTGGGTTTGTTTGTTAACGAACTCCTCCAAAGGTTTGGAGGTAGACCCCCATAACCATATATATTCTGATACTCTATCACTCCAGGTACTTGGTTAGGGTTAAGGGTTAAAGTTAGGTGGGTTATGGTTAGGTTAGGGATTATTCACGAACTCGCAGCCACGCGCGGGTAATTTGGCTAGTATATATATATACAGTACATATATATATATATATATATATATATATATATATATATATATATATATATATAAATATAAATATATATATTATATACAAACACATGCAATACACGCTGGAGATATGTACGTACACCATACGTACAAATTGTACAATTGTACATTAAAAATATCCTTTTTTCAGTCTATCTAGAGAAAAAAATATAATATGTCTGATGACAAAATTTTAATAAATAAACAAATACATAGATAAATAGCTGTAAATAATAATAAATTAATCATTTTCTCATGAATGAAATACAAGACTTTATACTATCACCGATGATGCCAAATGCTTGCTCTCTTCTCGTAATCTATGAAAAATAAAATCGATTTGAAGCGACTGTACACTCAACAGCAGAAGTCCGGCAATTATAATATATATATATATATCTATGTATATATATATATATATATATATATATACATACTGTATATACATTATATATATATATAATTATATATATATATATACATATATATATAATATATATATATATATATATATACATATATATATATATATACATATATATATATATATATATATACATACTGTAAACTCACACTGTATTACCTATGTATTTCTTTCTGTACTTAAATTCTCCCATCCCCTTCCTAAAATAAATATAGATAAATAGATAAAATAATAAAATAGGGTAACTTATAAAAACTAACACATCTAGTTTCATTCTAGCTGCCGCCGGGTGATTTTATTCAAGAAAAATGTTAGAAAATTTAGAATCTAGTAAAAGGTTCCCAGCGAGCCTTTTATTCAAGCGTGCATCGAATTACGCCTAATTGCAAAGCGGTTAGTAATAATTATCCTTAATTTTCCTAATACCAAAACGGTTAGTAAGAATTATCCTTAATTTGCCTAAATTCAAATCGCTTCGTAAGGTTTATTCTTAATTTCCCTAATTAAAAAAGAATTCTGGGGTTTACACCTAATTTCCCTAATCTAGAAGCGTTTTCTGTAACTAATCTTTTAATTCCATTAATTGCAAAACGTTTACGGAAATTTACCCCTAATTTCCCTAATTTCAAAACGTTTACGGGATTTTACCACTAATTTCCCTAATTTCAAAACGTTTATTAAAATTTATCCCTAAAAAGAGAGGTTTACCCCTAATTTCAAAACGTTTATGGGAGTTTATCCCTAATTTCAAAACTTTTACTAAAAATTACCCCTAAAAATAGGTTTAACCCTAATTTCCCTAATTTTAAAACGCCTACTGAGGTTTAACACCAATTTCGAAAAGATTACTGATTTTACCCCTAATTTCGAAACGTTTACCCTTAATTTTCCTAATTTAAAAAAGTCTATCGAGGTTTACTCCTAATTCCAAAACGCTATATGATATTTATTCCCTACTTTCCCTGATTTAAAAACGCTTTTTGAGGTATACCCCTAATTCCCCCAATTTTTAAAACGCTTTCTGATGTTTACCCTGATTTTCTCTGCTATTTACCCCTAATTTCAAAACACTTTATAAGATTTAATTTATAAGATTTAATTTCCTTAATATACTTTATCAGTAAACCTTAAATAAGATTTACCCATAATTTCACTAATTTCCAAACGTTTAGCCTTTAATGCTAACTTGGAAACGTTGACTAAGGTTTATCACTAATTTCCCTAATTCATATACATTAAATACAGACATTTTCCTTATTATTCACACATGACCCAGCATGTAAAATCTAAGTTCAATTTCCATAATTTCCATTTAAATAGCATGGGCCGCTGTGGAGCGTTTGGCTAGGAGCTCGTCTCGCATGTATAATACCTAAGGTCTACTGGTGATGGTTTCTGGCCCTAGCTATCCAAACATAAGGGGCAAAGGTTTCAGTTTCGAATGGAGTTGAGTGTCTCCTGGTGTAATTCCCGTTGTATGAAGTGAGGTAGAAACCAACGTGCCAAGATCTGAAATTAATATCCTAAGGCCATATAATACCCCCCAATGCCCCAAAGGATATTAATACCCTCTTGTCTCTCTGTTAATGCAATTGATGTTACTGAACAAATACCCCGTTTTCTTTATCATGCATATCTTATTTACAGTGAATAATACCTAACGTATCTATTCAGTTAATATCCTCAAAAGAGAGAGAGAGAGAGAGAGAGAGAGAGAGAGAGAGAGAGAGAGAGAGAGAGAGAGAGAGAGAGAGAGAGAGAGAGAGAGAGACTGGGGGGGTATATTGGGGAGCTTATTTCACTCGTCAAATCTTCTCACACAATACCCTTCCTCCCTTACAGCCCCCTTCATGTGGCGTTCCCACATCATGCTCCCCTTCCCCCCTCCCCTCCCCTCCCCCTCCTGTCCCCTCCCCTTCCCCCTTTCCCCTCCCCTTCCTCCCTTCCTTCACACAATGAGAAAATCACTATACAAGATAATGAAATACCAGACACTATCACCTTCTGGGAGAGTCTGCCGGGAGGAACGTCCTTCTTGAGCTGTTTGCCCAAATAAGGAAAGCGGGCTCTCAGGGTCGGAGGCTGAGCGCGTCAACAAAGACTGGGAATAAGTATATGTGTGTGTGTATACTGTGTTATACCTCACTGGAGCAGGTGGAGGGTAAGTTAAGGAGGAGGAGGAGGAGGAGGAGGAAGAAGAGGAGGAGGAGGAAGATGAGGAGGAGGTGAAGAGGAGGAAGAGTGGTTAAAAGAGAAGGAAAAGAAAGATACGGAGGAGGAGGAGGAGGTGGTGGATGTGGAAGAGAGAGATGAGGTGGAGGAGGAGGAAGAGGAGGTTAGGAGGAGGAGGAGAAGGAGAAGAGGAGGAAGAGTAAGTAAAAGAGATGGAAAAGAAAGATATGGAAGAAGTGGAGGTGGAGGAGGTAGATGCGGAGGAGGGAGAAGAGGTAAAGGAGAGGGAGGAGGAGGAAGAGGAAGAGGAGGAGGAAGAGTAGGTAAAAGAGATGGAAAAGAAAGACATGGAGGAGGTGGTGGTGGAGGAGGTGGATGCGGAGGAGTAAAAAGAGGAGAAGAAAGAGGAGGCGGATAAGGTGGATGTAGAGGAGAGAGAAGGGGTGGAGCAGAGGGAGGAGGAGGAAGAGGAGGAGGAGGAAGAGGAGGAGGAGGAAGAGGAAAAGGAGGAGGAGGGAAGACGTGAAGAGAGATGACACAATGTATATATGACCAGCAGGGCTTGGAGGGACATCAAAGGAACAAAAGCTCAAGAAAGGATGACACTTCTACAGAAGGAAAAAAAGATAAAAGGAGAGAGAGAGAGAGAGAGAGAGAGAGAGAGAGAGAGAGAGAGAGAGAGAGAGAGAGAGAGAGAGAGAGAGAGAGAGAGAGAGCCAGTGAGAGTGATAGAGTGATAGAGAGGAGACAACATAACACAAGAAACGATGGAGAGTACCAGCAGAGAAGAGATAGAGATAGAGAGAGAGAGAGAGAGAGAGAGAGAGAGAGAGAGAGAGAGAGAATGCAGAGTGGTAGAGAGGAAAGACAACATAAGACAAGAAACGATGGAAACAGAGTAACAACATAGAAAAGAGCAAGAGAGAGAGAGAGGGAGAGAGAGAGAGAGAGAGAGAGAGAGAGAGATATGTTGGGTGGTAGAGTGAGTGAGAGAGAGAGAGAGAGAGAGAATGTAGAGTGGTAGAGAGGAAAGACAATATAAGACAGGAAACGATGGAGAGTACTAACACAGAAGAGAGCAAGAGAGAGACAGAGAGAGAGAGAGAGTGATAGAAGAAACTACATATGATAAGAAAAGATGGAAAGAGAGTACCAACAGAAAAGAGAGTACCAACAGAAGAGAGAGAGAGAAAGAGAGCGAGGGAGAGAGAGAGACAGAGAGAGCAGGAGAGAGAGAGAGAGAGAGAGAGAGAGAGAGAGAGGCGGGGGAGAGCGAGAATAATTGAGATCGACAAGGAACAAGACATTGAGAATTCGAATCCCTTCATGCCTCGGAAATGCCTTAATTAGGCGACACGAGGCGAATCACGAACCGCACCGCAACCGCACCAAAACCGGACACCAACCGCAGATGCAGGACCCAGTGGCACCTCTGGAGACAGAAGTCCCTAAAGCTTAGATTTTTTGAAAAAAAAAAAAAAAAAAAAAAAAAACATATATATATATATATATATATTAACAAGAAAAAATACACACACAATGCAAGTTTTACACCAAGACAAGACAAAACATATATAAAAATAAATCATGGACTAGCTGTGAGGTGAAAAATAAATCAATGGATGAATAAGTAAATAAAAAAATAAAGTTAAAAACATTGCAATCATGAACCTCACACACACACGCGCGCTCGCGCACACACACACACACACACACACACACACACACACACACACACACATATATATATATATATATATATATATGTATACATACATATATTGGTGGAAGGCATAATCTCAAAATTCGCAAATCAGAAAAAGGCATATTCAAATAACGAAATAATGCATACACACACATGCGCCCGCGCACACACACATACAAACACACACAAAACACTCACACATACGCAAGCGCACATGCACACAGACACACACAAACACACACACACACACAAAATGCATACGTGCCTACCAGCAAATGCGCACTTGTGCACCTGAATCCTGAGAATAAGATATGTGGGTTGTTTGCTCAGCGCCTCCCTCGCGCACACACGCGCATGCGCACACGACAGACCCGGCGCGGGCTCCGGTTATGCGTGCGGGATGGGGGGGAGAGGGGGGGAGTAGGGAGGGAGGAAGGGAGGGAGGGAGAGAGAGAGAAAGAGAGAGAGGGAGGGAAGGAGAGAGCGAGGGAGGGAGGGAGAGAGGGAAAGAGAGGAAGAATAAGGGAGAGATAGAGATAGAGATAGAGGGAGAGAGAGGGACGGAGAAAGGGAGGTGGAGAGAAAGGGAGGGAGGGAGAAAGGAAGAAAGGGAGGGCGAGAGGGAGAAAGGAAGAGGGAGAGAGGGAGGGAGAAAGCGAAGGAGAGAGGGAGGGAGGGAGAAAGGAAGGGAGAGAGGGAGAAAGGAGGGGGAGAGAGAGGGAAAAAGAGGAAAAGAGAGGGAGAGAGAGGGGGAGAGAGGGAGGGAACAGGGAGGGAGAGAGAGAAGGCAAGAGAGAGATTTACAACACCTGTGGAACACCTATGCAACCTCATTCCACCACTTCAAGCCTACCCTCCCCTTCCTCCTCCTCCTCCTCTTCTTCCTCTTCTTTCTCTTCTTCCTTCTTCTTTCTTTCACTCTCCTCCTAATCTTCCTCCTCCATGTTCTTCCTCTTCTTCCTTTTCCCATTCTTCTTCCTCCTCCTCTTTCTTCTTCCCTCTTCTACCCTTCGTTTTCTTCCTTCTCTTCTTCCTTTCCGCCTCTTTTCCTTTCTCTTTTTTACTCTTCTTTTCTCATCTCCTTTTCTTCCTTTCTCCCTTTTATCCTGAACCATTTTCGTCCACTCTTTTCCTCCTCTGTTTCTTCCTATTATCACACACCTCTTTCTCCTCTTTGTCAACAATTTATTCTATTTCCTCTCTTTCTTCTTCTCCTCCTCATTTCCCTCCTCCTCCTTTTCCTCTTCCTCCTCCTTTTTCTCTTCCTCCTCCTCCTCCTTCTACACCTTATACATCTTTTCCTCCTCCTCCTTTTCCTCTTCCTCCTCCTCTTCCTTCTACAACTACATCTTCTCCTCCTCCTCTTCTTCCTCTATACCTTCTCCTCCTCCTCCCCATTTTCCTCTTCCTCCTCCTCTTCCTTCTACACCTACATCTTCTCCTCCTCCTCTTCTATACCTTCTCCTCCTCCTCCTCCTCCATTTCCTCTTCCTCCTCCCCTTTCTTCTACACCTTCTACATCTCCTTCTCCTCCTCCTCTTCTTCTATACCTCCTCCTCCTCCTCTTTTTTCTCTTCCTCCTCTTCTTCCTTCTACATCTTCTCCTCCTCCTCCTCCTCCTCTTTTACCTCCTTGTGTTCCTCATGTTCGCCACGTAGAGGTTCTTCAATCTTTAATCAACTCTTCCTCCTCCTCCTCCTCCTCCCTCTCCACCTCTCCTCCTCGTCCTACTCTACTCCATCCTGCCTCACTTCTCCTCCTCCTCCTCCTCCTCGCCCTCCTCTTCCTCTCTTCTCTCTTCTTCTATGACTCTCATCTCCTTGACGGACAGAAGCGCTGGTTACTGAAGATGGAAGACAATCTTTCCAGTCCTCGAAACTAACCACCACCACTGACCTCTTCTCCTCCTCTTCCTCCCCTCCTCCTCCTTTTCTTCTTCTTCCTATCTTAGTCCTCTTCCTCTTTTTCCTCCTCTTTTTGTTCCCCATCGCTCTCCCATTGATCTTCTCCTCCTCTTCCTCCTCTTCCTCGTCCGCTTTTTGTTGCTGTTGCTGCTCTTCCTCCTCCTCCTCCTCCTCTCCTTCGTCCACTTTATGCTCCTCCTCCTACTCCTCCTCATCTGCATTTTGCCCCTCCTCCTCCTCTTCCTCGTCTGTTTTTCGCCCCTCCTCCCCTCTTCCTCCTCCTCCTCCTCCTCCTCGTCCACTTTTCGCTCCTCCTCCTCCTCCTCTTCCACCTCCTCCTCCATCACATTCTCCTCCCCCTCCTCCTCCCCCTCCTCCTCCTCCCCCCTCCTCCTCCACCTTCTCTTGCAACTGCTGAATAATTAAAATCACATTAACTTGAATCGCTCCTCCGCTCGGAGAACAATGACATCACCTGAAAATGTCCTAATCGTAGAGACCTCGGAGTCATGTGTGTATGCGCGCGCGCGTGCGTTTCCGGTCCTCCGGGATGACGTCACGAACCGGGCTCGAAACGTTCCGTCTGGTACGTTTTCCGGACCAAAATCCCGCAATCGCGGGGCGTAAGAATGAAGGAGACTGTAGGAGACCATAGGGCCTACACTAGGGAGTTCCATGTTCATTACCACCTATCATCCCCATACATGAAGTTATTTAACCTTTTCTTAAAACGACCCATAGTTTCAGCGCTCAATAACTACGTGGTTATTAGTAAGTCTATTCCATTCGTTAACTACCCAATTGGTAAACCAATTCTTGCCTATTTCCTTCTTAAACCTAAATTTGTCCAATTTAATCCCATTACTACGAGTTCTGATCTTGTCTTAATATGATGACCTTGTCTGCATCACCCTTGTTAAAGCCCCTGACCCATTTGAACACCTCTATAAGATCACCCCGCACTGCGGAAATAAGTGTAGTCGCTATTTTTCAAAAAGATTCGCTCACCGACAGGTATTATGCAAGGGTATGAACGAAGTCTTGTGAAACAATGGGACAATACTTATTTACCATCGTCATCATATACAACCTTTGTAACGTCAGGCTAAATTAGTAAAAAAGCTTAATGTTGGAATGAGGTCTGGACTTTGGGAAAAGGTCATATATATATATATATATATATATATTATATATATATATATATATATATATATATATATATATGTGTGTGTGTGTGTGTGTGTGTGTGTGTGTGTGTGTGTGTGTGTGTGTGTGTGTGTTCTTGTGTGTATGCATTACACAGGGGAACACTTTTTCAGTAACTTTGAGTTGCATTGGATATTTTAACGGATTTTGAAAGAGTTTTAGGCGCTGATTTCAAATCTGAAATTAGTTTTTCTCTACAAGCTCTAGTTTATATGCAATTTGAGGTTAATGAAATTGTACATATGTGAACTTGCGTAAACCATGTATAAGCATTTTAACGTCCATATATATAGATAGCTTCTAATATTTTGATCATTCTTCTTTTGTTTCAGTTCAAACATGGCTTCCAGAATGAGACATCATTGCAGAAACAAGCCTGATGCCTTCTGCTACATATGTGGATGCTACACACTCAATCGTCAGAGACGTAACATATCCTCGTTCGTCAAGCGTGCCTACAAGGCATATTTTGAAGTTCATCTTGGTGATCAAGACAAGCAATGGGCTCCTCATGTTGTGTGCCACAATTGTGAGGAAATGCTTCGAGACTGGACCAAAGGAAAACGCAAAGGTCTGCCTTTTGGAGTTCCAATGATTTGGCGCGAACCCACCAACCATGTAACTGACTGTTATTTCTGCATGGTAAACACAACGGGTGTTGGGAAGAAAAACCGACATAAGATTACGTATCCGAACATTCCCTCAGCTATTCGGCCTGTTCCGCACTCTGAAGAAGTACCTGTTCCAGTTTTCAAAGGCTTGCCTTCATTGGACGATAAAGACATTGGACATGATACAAGCCAGCAAGACAGTTGTGACAGTGAATTGTCAGAAAAGTGTTCACAATCGGAGGACTGTTCTTCAGACACTGAACCTTCCCCGTCCCTAAGCCTCTTCCCCAGGCTGAATGATTTAGTGCGGGATTTAGGTCTTTCAAAGAAAGCAGCAGAGCTTTTGGCATCAAGATTACAAGGCAGAAATCTTGTTGATCACTCTGTTAAAGTATCATA
>NC_134802.1:57444583-57449583 GCF_046742065.1 Oratosquilla oratoria | reverse complement strand
AACCCGCAGCACAGCGATACTGAAATTATTACAGACCTGGGCGGGATTCGAACCCGGACCGCCGTAATGGCTGCTGGGAACTCTACCAACTGCGCCACGAGTCGTGCGTGTGTGTGTGCGTGCGTGTGTGTGTGTGTGTGTGTGTGTGTGTGTGTGTGTGTGTGTGTGTGTAATTTTCTTTTAACTTGTCGAGAACATCTTCCTACTTGAAATGTTAGGAGATAAAGTTATACACATGTAAACATATGCACACACACACACACACGTACATGCGCACACACAAACACCTTTACTTCCATGATGAGACCGGATGGAAATTGATAAACGAGTAAATAAACAAATAAATAAATGAACAAGGAGTATTATACATATATATACATATATATATACATATATATATATATATATATATATACATACATGTATATATGCAAATTAGACCACTTGGAAAAAGAAACTAACGAAGCAGAGCGCTTTCGTATATTACATCTTCATTTGCACTGAAGATGTAATATACGAAAGCGCTCTGCTTCGTTAGTTTCTTTTTCCAAGTGGTCGACTTTTCATAAGTGAACACACGTTGCCGTGTTATTAGCATATATATATATATATATATATGTATATATATATATATATATATATATGTATACACACACACATATACTGCCTTCGTGTTAACTGTGTGAAGAAACAGACAAACGTCCACTTCACTAGAACTGTGAACAGGAATAAATGAATAATTTGATAAATGAAATAAATTAACATAAAAATAAAATAATAATAACGATAATAACAATAATGATAATGAAAACATAGTGATATAATAATAACAGTAATAATAATGATTATGATAATAATAATAATAATGATAAATTCACAAATTGATAAAAAAAAAAGATGATAAACAATAAATGATAAATAATGAAATAAAATCCGAAGAGAACGAAAAATAATATAAACAAGACATAACTAAATTATCTCATGATCGTACAAATTCAAAATACTTTTGTATTTCACATTTCTTCGTTCAGACGGATATTCTCTGTATTATTTATTAATCATATCAGCCCCACAATGAACAAACAAGAGTGAAAAAATATGAATTTTTTTCTCAAACCAGTTGCTATTTGTTAAAGTAGCGGATGGGGGGGGTGAGCGGGGTGAAGCGTGTGAAGGGTGAAGGGGTGAGGATAAAAGGGGTGAAGTGAGGGGGTGGGGATGAGGGGTGAGTGGATGAGGGATAAGGGGTGAAGTGGGGTGAGGGGAGGGTGTGAGTGGGTGACGGGTGGGGGTGAGGGGAGGAATGTGGGGTGAAGTGAGGGGGTGAGGGGAGGAATGTGGGGTGAAGTGAGGGGGTGAGGGGAGGAGTGAGGGGAGGGGGTGAGGGGTAAGAGGAGGGGGTGAGGGGTGGAGTGGGTGAGGGAAGGGGGTGTGGGGGTGAGGGGAGGAAGTGAAGAGTAATGTGAGGGGGATGAGGGAGGGGAGGGGGTGACTATATTTTATGCAGCATGCATGTTTCAAATCATGCTAACCAACTCCCGTCTACGTAGCATACTTTATGAAGAATATATATCAAGAACGATCCTACCTACTTCCGTTCCACGCAGCATATATCACATCTGAATTATCTTGACGAGCCAAATTCTACATACTAAATATTTCCTTGAATTATGCTAACTGACCCTATTCTACTCAGCATATGTGGAATCATGCTGTAATAGGAAGTTCACGTCACAGCATTTCACGAAATAATTCTCAGATGAAACTTTATTAGGTTTTCGGATTATGCTGCAAATCTATGCTGCAGACGTGTTCCATCAAGCATGAACAACAGTATATATGGGAAGGCAGGAATCTGTCCATTACCGTGCATCATTGTATAGCTTACGCTCTGGGAAGCGTTAGACGAATTTATTATAACCTAATCCCACCACCTTGAGGCCACGATGGCTCAGAAATACCCAAGTTCGAATCCAGAAGTCCTATACGTAAATGTGTATTTGAGGTGGTAAGGCCTCATACGTATTGATAACAGTACGTATGTTTGTGCCTTGTCAGGCTCACCTGTTGGCTTACACTGACTACACACATACACACATGAATATACACATACATCTACACACACACGCACGCACGCACGCATACACACACTCACATCCATACATATGCCTACACACACACGCACGCACGCACAAACACACACACACACATACACATACACACACACAAACACGCACACACACAGGTGCCTGATTGATTATTTCATTCATTCATTCAATCAATCATTCATTCATTCATTCAATCATTCATTGAATGCTGGATTAATCAACCGTATGAATGATTTATTAATAGAATAATTGATTGACCGACTGCCTGATCGACTGAGGGATTAACTGGCTTACTGAATGACTGGTTGACTGAACAAACAGACAGACAGGCTGACATTTGACTGAGTAGTTTACTGACGAATTTTTTGATTGACTGATTAACTGCGTAACTCTCCCGGTTAACTTTATTCGGTTAAATTAAACCCCTTTCTCCGCAATAACAGGGTTAACTAATCCCATCTTGGGCTGATTTCGATTAAATCTTTCGTTACGGTCTACGAGTTTGTTACTTAATCTCATCTGCCGTCAGGCGATTTTATTCAGCTGAAGGGAAATCCTCTTCACATATAAAGGTTTGAATATTGAACCATTATTCATTAACCCATTAATTATTCATTATTCATTGACCCATTTATTATTCATTATTCATTGACCCATTTATTATTCATTATCCATTGGTCCATTTATTAGTCTACGTAGTGGTCCACTTACTGAAAGATTTATTGATAAATATATTGATCAATATATTGTGTCATTTATTGAACCAGTGGCCCATATATTGGCTCGTTTTAATTGGTCCATTAATTCCCAGCGGAAGATTTATTGGTTTCATTCTGGTTGCCGCCAGACGATTTTAATCACATGAGTGTGATCTCTGAGTTATGGCGTCGTTACTTACGGCGACGGTCGAGGGGATGAGGGTTCGATCCCTGCTACCGGCGAAGTTGAACCAAGGGCATGGTTCATTAAATTCCACGCTACAAAGTCCTCTGTGAGGGGCACCGTCCTAGCCTCCCGATAGGAGGGAGTTTATGACGTAAAACCATATATTATATTATTATCATTATTATTATTTTATTTTATTTATCTTTTATATTCGAATGTTTTGGATGTAATTCAAAGGTTAAGCGACGCTTGTGTCTTTTTAATTCCTGTATTATTCAGCTTCTCAACATGACATTTGAATAATAATAAAAAAAAAACTTTATTGCAGTCGTTTCTGATATAATGAACACAAAACAGTTGTCAAAAACTTCATTCAGTGTAATTTTTTTCTTCTTATTTTCTATTTTTTTTTTTTTTTATGCTGCTACGGAATCCAATAGTTAAAATATTTTGTTCAAAATATGTTCCCAACGCGTTAAAAAAATGTTACCATTTCGCTTGAATTTCTTTAAAAACAAAAAAAATCCAAAACCAACGTATAAAAAGAGACGTAAATTAAAGAAATACGGCAACTATACTCGCCGCTTGTCATAGGAATCTAACACAGCTGTCAAAAGTATGTTGACAGCAGCAACGATGCCTTGGTATTACTTTGCAGCAAAATGACGCGAGAAATCATAATATTCATTAGTAAAGTATTGACTGAATACTTGATCGTGTTTTGTCACAGTTCCCAGAGAGTTTCGTTCACGCGATTCAATAATCAACGTTTCTGAACGAACATTTATGGGAACAGTGACGACACTTCATATCGCCACGGTGCAGCTAAAGTCCAAAGTTCGACAGCTTAGATTAGTTTAGGTTAGGTTAGGTTATTCTAGTTTAGGTTTATCTAGATGAAGTTAAATGAGGTTAGGTTAGGTTAGGTTCCTTTAGATGAGGTTAGAATAGGTTATGTTAGCTTAGGTTTATTTAGATGAAGATAGATGGGTTAGATTAGGTTAGGTAAGGTAAGTTTAGGTTAAGTCACGTTAGGTAAGATTAGGTTAAATAAGGATAGGTAAGGTTAGGTAAGGTTAGGTTAGGTAAGGTTAAGTTAGGTAAGATTAGGTTAAGTTAGGTAAGCTTTGGTTAGGTAAAATTAGGTTAAGTTAGATAAGGTTAAATGAGGATCACTTAGGTTCAGTTTGAAGCTAGATTAGGTTAACTTACGTTAGCATAGGCTAGGTTAGGTTAAATGAAGTTAAGTATGGCTAACTTAGATTCAGTTAGATGACGCTAGATTAGGTTAAGTTAGGTTAGATAAGGTTAGGTTAGCTTAGGGTCAGTTAAATGAAGCTAGATTAGGTTAAGTTAGCTTAATTTAGGACATGTACCACAATATATTGGATGAATTTTACAAAATACCTCCATACCTACGGTGGTACAGATATAAAAAAAAAAAAAAAAAAAAAAAAAAAAAAAAAAAAAAAAAAAAAAAAAAAAAAAAAAAAAAAAAAAAAAAGGCGTATTTTTGATGCGGTGACATTGTCGATTGAAATAGTGATGTCCGGGTTCGAGTTCACTTGCCCTGGCCACTGAACATGCCCGTAAAAAAAAAAAAAGAAAAAATATATATATATATACACACACATATATATATATATATATATATATATATATATATATATATAATAAAATTATAATAATAATAGCTCAATAACAATTTGGTAATGAATAAATAAACAGCTAAACAGAAACATAAACAAACAAATCAATCAATCAATAGACAAAATATGAATAAATAACAAATAAATACATATATAACCAATGGATAAAGAATCTGATTAATGCAAGGATAAATTATAAACAAACGACATAATACACACATAAAATAATAAACAATTCTCGAAAAACACACACACAAAAAAAACAAATAAATCAAATCAAAGTAAATATAAAAACGAATAAAGCAAACGAGAGTTCCACAGACTCGTTTCACACGTACCGACTTTTTGCCGTACGCCG
>NC_134802.1:57434583-57439583 GCF_046742065.1 Oratosquilla oratoria | reverse complement strand
GTAAATGATGGAATACATGGAATAAGAATACAGGTAAATGATAGAACATAGAGAATAGAATACAGGTAAATGATGGAATATAGAAAATAGATGGGGTAGAATTCATAGAATAGTCAATGCCTAGACGTTAGGTCATGTGTGTGTTCGAATCCGATTGTTGCCCAACTTGTTTTATTCAGGGGACAGAAAGCCCCCAGGATAGAGGGTTGCCGAGTCCATTCAGTCCTGAAATGGCTTCAGAATATTCAGTTCATAGATTTTTTAAACTGAAACGAGCGTCACAGGTGGTTGGAATCCTCTGCCACAAGCCAGAATAAAATATATAAATTAGAAATGTAATTACAAGGGTGAGCTGGTTATCACGTATACATTATTCATTGAAAGTGTTTGCCATTATTTTCATAATTAATATTGTTATCATTATTGTTATTATTATTATATTATTATACCCATTATCATTATCATAATTACTATTATTATAATTACTATTTTTATAATTACTATTTTTGTGATTACTATTTTTATAATTACTATTCTTATAATTAGTATTATTACAATTACTATTATTATTATAATTACTATTATTACTAACATCATTATTATGACTAAACTTATTATCACCATTATTATTATTATTATCTTTACATTTTTATTACTATCATAAATACTATTATCAGTAACTATCACTATTATGCCTATCATCATTATTATGAATATATTAAATTATCATAACTAATATTATTGTTACCGTTATCATAATTATCGTAATTATTATTATCAGTATCAACACACTGCGATAATTCGACTGCGTTTGAAAAAAAAACTAATCTCCCGCCGGCAGAACAAGGATTAACCTCGATAAACTTAACCCGCTTGGCTTAACAATATTAACCTCAAACTTACTCGGATATGATTACGTGTGACCTTTGAATGACCTCTAATCACCTCGGGTCAATAAAATCACGGGATCTAGGCAGCTCGCACAGCGACGCAACCAGTTGCATGAAACCGATCGATCGCAACCGGTTGCATGAAACTGATCACAACCAGTTGCATGAAACCGACACAACTAGTTGCATGAAACCGATCGCAACCAGTTGCATGAAACCTATCGCAACCAGTTGCATGAAACCGACCGCAACCAGTAGCATGAAACTAATCGCAGTGAGTTGCATGAAAACGATCGCAGTGAGTAGCATGAAACCGACCGCAACCAGTTGCATGAAACCGACCGCAACCAATTGTATGAAACCGACGCAACCAGTTGCATGAAACCGACGCAACCAGTTGCATGAAACCGACGCAACCAGTTGCATGAAACCGATCGCAACCAGTTGCATGAAATCGATCCCAACCAGTTGCATGAAACCGACCGCAACCAGTTGCATGAACCCGACCGCAAACAGTTGCATGAAACCGACCGCAACCAGCTGCTTAAAACCGATCGCAACAGATGGCTAGCTATGTGAAAGCAATATTTCTTGTACTGTACGAACATGAACATTAATTCATCTTGTTATTTCAGAAATGCAGGTACCTGATGGCTAGTGGGCAACCGTACAGGGAATACTGCTTTCACAGACCGTAGGCCTCCGTTGCGATCGGTTTCATGCAACTGGTTGCGTCCGTGTTCAAGTTGTCTCAAGTCATCCCTGAATAAAATCGTCTAACGTCAGCCAAAAAATTATTTTAAAAATAAATGAAAATAATAAATTATTATAAACAATTACAATAGATGATAAATAAATGGGCAATAAATTATAAATAATGGGGGAAATAATACATAAAAAATAATGCATAATAGACATAGATTATTTTGTTTGATGTAACGTCACAAACTCAACCCCCCCCCCCCCCCGCTATCAGGAGGCAAGGGCGGTGCCCCTCTACAGTGGACTTTGTAGCTTGGAACTGAATGAACTTGAATGGTTCAACTTCGCCGGCGGCAGGGTTCAAACCACCATCACCTCGACTTTCGCCACAAATAAAGACACCCTAACACACCTGGTCAGCGAGCAATAAATGATAAATAATAAATATCAATAAAATAGATTATACATATGACAATAATAATAATGACAATAATAATAATAATAATAATGATAATAATAGATAATGATAATAATAGATAACAAGCACTCCACTGTTGCAAAGGAATCAATTGACAAATAATTAACTTCAGAACTGAATAAAATCGCCTGACGACGCTCACAAGGACTAAGATTCCTCGTTCACCTTTTAAGTCCTAAAACGGACTTTCTTTTCTTTCTTCTGGTCAGCACCTAGCGATTCTTTTCCAATTACCAAGAAGTAAATAAAATAAACTACCGACATTCAGAAAGAGAGAAAAAGAGAGAGGGAAAGATAGAGAATGAGAGAGAGAGGGTGAGAGAGAAAGAGAGAGAGAGAGTGACAGTGAGTGTGAGTGTGTGTGTGTGTGTGTGTGTGTGTGTGTGTGTGTGTGTGTGTGTGTGTGTGTGTGTGTGTGTGTGTGTGTGTGTGTGTGTGAAAGAGAATAAAATCATCTGCCAACATTCGGAAAGAGAAAGAGAGGGAGAGAGAGAGAGATAGAGAATGAGGGAGTGGGAGTGTGTGTGTGTGTGTGTGTGTGTGTGTGTGTGTGTGTGTGTGTGTGTGTGTGTGTGTGTGTGAGAGAGAGAGAGAGAGAGAGAGAGAGAGAGAAAGAGACAGAGAGGGAGAGAGAGAATTACAAGAAAAATATATAATAAACAAACAGACAAATACATAAATAAACAGACAAACAAACAAACAAATAAATAGATAAAAGGCAAAACGAGAAAATAGTGGTTCTGATCCTACTGTATATATTTCACACGGGAATTACTTCCACTCCAAGAAGACCTCACTCCGGAATTACATATAAGCTCCCGCAGTGAGAGTGAGAGCGTGAGAGACACCGTGAGAGCGTGAGAGTGTAAGAGACAGCGTGAGATCGTGAGAGTGTAAGAGACAGCGTGATAGCGTGAGAGTGTAAGAGAGAACGTGTAAGAGTGAGAGCGTGAGAGAGAGCTTGAGAGAATAAGATCGTGAGAGTGAGAATGTAAGAGAAAACATGTAAGAGTGAGATCGTGAGAGTATAAGAGAGAGCGTGAAAGAGCTTGAGAGAGTGAGAGCGTGAGAGTGTAAGAGAGAGCGTGAGAGAGCTTGAGAGAGTGAGAGCGAGAGAGAGAGTGAAAGAGAGCGCAAGAGATGAGTGTAAGAGAGATCGTGAGATTGAGGACGTGAAAGGGAACCCGAGACAGTGAGAACGTGAGAGCGATAGAGCGGGGGAGAGGGTGAGAAAAAGCGTGAGTGAGTGAGAGAGAGAGAGAGAGAGAGAGAGAGAGAGAGAGAGAGAGAGAGAGAGAGAGAGCCAACTTGACGCTACCTCCTCGACAAACCTCCTTCACTCCCTCCTTCCCTCCCTCCCTCTTCCTCTTCCTCCCTTTCCTCCTTCTCTTCCTCCCTCTCCCCTTTCCTCCCTCCCTCCTCCCTTCCATCTCTCCTTTCGTCCTTCTTTCCCTCCCTCCCTCCCTCCCTCTCTTCTCC
The DNA here is from genome assembly GCF_046742065.1 of Oratosquilla oratoria. Taxonomy (NCBI): domain Eukaryota; kingdom Metazoa; phylum Arthropoda; class Malacostraca; order Stomatopoda; family Squillidae; genus Oratosquilla; species Oratosquilla oratoria. The sequence continues at coordinate 57,436,034 of NC_134802.1, read as the reverse complement.
CCCTCCCTTCCTCTCTCCCCCCCTCCCTCTCTCCCCCTCCCTCCCTCATTCTCCCCCTCCCTCCCTGTCTTCCCTCCTTTCCCTCTCTCTCCTTCTCTACCTTCTCCTTCCCTCTCTCCCCCTCTCTTTCTCTCCTCTCCCTCCTTCCCCCTCAATAATACCCTCCTCCCACCCTCCTTCCCTCTCTCCCCCATTTTCTCTTCTCTCCCTCCCTCACTCCCTCTCTCTTTCCCTTCCTTCTCTCCTCTACCACTTGCCTCCCTCTCTCCTCTCTCTTTCTCTTCTCTCCTTCCCTCACTTCCTCTCTTTCTCTTTCTCCCTCTCTCTATCCCCTCTCTTTCTCTTCTCTCCCTCCCTCACTCCCTCCCTCTTTCTCTTACTCCTTCTCTCCTCTCTCTTTCTCTTCTCTCCCTCTCTCACTCCCTGAACTCCCTCTCTCTCTCCCAGCTTAACAATTCTCTAGTTTGGCGCTCAGTGAACCACGCAAGTTCTCTAATAATTCCTCATTACGTAATTGAGTTTCTAGAAAGCGAGACAAAATCAAAAGCTTTGGTTCTACATTATGCTTCTAGCGTTTTCTCTAATTACCTAATCAAATATCTAGATATTATTACAGTGATGCATTATCGCTACATAAAATGGCCTTTGCTGTAAGGCATTTATTATTTATCTATCTATTTATTTATTTATTGGGTTGGGCAATGTAGAAAGTCATTAATCTAGAAAGGCGTCACAAAAAATAATAATAAAATCATCTAGCGAAAGCCAGAATAAATGTTGGAAATAAATGTTACGAATGTATCATAAATTTTTTAAAAAATAATTCAAACAAAACCCCAAAAATGTAAAAAAAAAATAAAAAAAAAAATAAAAAAAATAAAAAAAATAAATAAAATAAAAATCAATTATAAAAAATTGATGATAATTATAAAAATATCAAGATATATTAACAACGTCAAAACAAATATGAATACGGTGTTGAAAATACAAAAAAAAAACTCGCAATAATGAAAATATCCTGAAAATTACATAAAAAAACAAATAAATCATAAAAATACAAATGTTAAAAATATCAAAGTACAATAAAAACAAAAAACATACAATCATAGAGTGCTCAAAATTCTAGAAAATATGTTAAAAATCCTGAAAAAGAAGTGTCAGAAATAATGGCCACAATGTGAGTCCCCAAACAAAAACAAATAAAAGCTACAAATACTTAACACGCGAAAAATGTCAATAAACAAATAAATAAATAAACAAATAAATTAACAAATTAAATCCTTCCTCTAGTAAGGTGGGTTTAACAATTTTGATAAATACATAAATGAAAAACAAATACATAGATAAAAAATAAAAATATCACCTACAAATGAAATAGATACACAAAGAAATTGAATACATAAATAAATAAAAATAACAAATGAAATAAAAAACTCTGAAAAGAAATAAAA
>NC_134802.1:57422083-57427083 GCF_046742065.1 Oratosquilla oratoria | reverse complement strand
AATACACACGTACACTCGTATACACACACGCATACACAAATAAACACACAATACATACACATACGTACACTCATATATACACACGTACACACACAAACACACAATATGTACACATACTCATATACATGCACACACTCACATACATGCACGTACATACACATTAACACAATACGTATACATACACATATACATGCACACACCGTACATAAACATACACTCACACACACGCGCACGCAAACACACAACAGATACACATATACAAACATGTATACTGATATACACACCCATACACAAATCAACATACAATACACACACACATACATACAACGTTCGGGGAAACATGTACACACCTATACACACATCAACACACAATACACACACCTATACACACCATTCACATACACACACACACACACACACACACACACACACACACACACACACACACACACACAGGCGTATGCGAATATCTACAATACACGCCCGTGCAGGCGACCATACACATTTCGTGTTACCGCGTTCCTATAGTGAAACTATACACGAAACGGGGGTCCGGGGGGTGGGGGGGTAACTATAGAAACAGCCCCTTCCTAAGCTCCCCATCGCGGCGTTTTATGCAGTTAGCATTCGGGAATTAGGATGACACATTGGCCCGGCATCAGCTCCATATTGGACTCATTCGTTGGTACCCCCCCCCCCATTACCTCCAGACACGCCCATCAAAGTGCCTAATGTGTTCCTATGGTTTGTCAATACGCCCAGATTTGCTACATGTTGAGAATACCTCTCTCTCTCTCTCTCTCTCTCTCTCTCTCTCTCTCTCTCTCTCTCTCATTCTCTCTCTCTCTCGCCCACCTCTCTTCCTCTCACTCTCGCACTCTCTAGACCCCTTTCTATGTCTCTCCCCTCTTCTCGCTCTCTCTTCTCTCTCTAGCCCCCTCTCTCTGCTCTCTCTCTCTCTTTCTCTCTCCCTCTCTCTCTCGCCCATCTCTCACTCTCACATCCTCTAGTCCCCTCTCTCTTTGTCTCTCTCTCCCCTCCCCCTTTTCACTCTCTCTTCCTCTCTCTCGCCCTCTTTCCATCTCTCTTTGTCTCTCTCCCCCTATCTCTTTTCATACTCTCTCTCATCCTCCCTCCCTCCCTCTCTCTCTCGCCCTCTCCCAATCTCGGACCCTCTAGCCCCCTCTCTTTGTCTCTCGCCTCTCTTTTTTCCTACTCTCTTTAGCCTCTCTCTGTCGCCCTCCCTCCCCCAAAATCGGACCCTCTACCCCCCTTTCTCTCTTCCTCCTCTCTCTCTCGCCCCCTCTCTCTCCTTCTCTCTCCCCCTCTTTTCTCCACTCTGACATCCTCTACCCTCCTCTTTCTCTCCCCTCTCCTCCCTCTCTCTCTCTTCGTCCTCTCTTTCAGCCCTCTCCCTCTCCCCCAGTCTCGCACCCTCTAGCCCCTCTCTCTTCCCTCTCCTCCTCTCTCTTCTTCCTCCCCTCACTCTCTCTCTCCCCCTCTTTTGCACCCTCCAGATCACTCTCTTTTTCTTCCCCCTTTCCCCTCTCTCTCCTCCCATTTCTCTCTCTCCCCTCTCCCTCTCTCTCCCCCTCTCTCTCTCCTCCTCCCCCCTCTCTCTCTCTTTCCCCCGACGCCCATATTGCGGCTTTGCATGCCGATGTTGCAAATGTTGCAAATGGCACCAAACAGCCCGCTGTTGGCATTGATGTTCTCTTGTTTCATGCCACGTGACCTAAGGGCAAGATGTGATGCGATGGCACGATGTCATGCGATGGCACGATGTGTTGTAATGGCACGATGTGACGTAATGGCACGATGTGACACAATGCCATGTGACGTAATGGCACAATGTGACGTAATGGCACGATGAGACGTAATGCCGTGATGTGACGTAATGGCACGATGAGACGTAATGCCGTGATGTGACGTAATGGCACGATGTGACGTAATGGCACGATGTGACGTAATGACAGGATGTGACGTAATGGCACGATGTGACGCAATGCCATGATGTAACGTAATGACACGATGTGACGTCATGGCACGATGTGACGCAATGGAAGGGTGTAACGTAATGGCACGATGTAACGTAATGACACGATATTATGTAATGGCACGATGTAACGTAATGACACGATATTATGTAATGGCACGATGTGACGTAACGGCACAATGTGACGTAATGACACGATGTGACGTAATGACACGATGTAACGTAATGACAAGATGTAACTTAATGACATGATGTGACACAATGTCACGATGTGACACAATATCACGATGTGACACAATGGCACAATATGACGTAATATCATGTGACGTAAGGTCACGATGTGACGCAATGGCACGATATGACGTAATACCATGATGTGACCTAATGGCATGATGTGATGCAATGGTGTGACGTTGCAACATGACCTAACACCATTTAGGTCTTCCGGTGTTAAACACCACCTCGCCCTCCCCTCCGTCCTCGCCTGAATAAAATCACCTGGCGAAAAGGTTAACAGAGTTAACCTTAAACCCCATCGGTTTATCTAAACCGCATGACGTCAAACAAAAATAATCGATATATGAACAGCATATTGCTCAAGGGGGACAGTAACGTCCTCGCTTGAGTTTCCCCCACTTCACTGAATAAATTCACCTGACGACAGACATAAGAAAATACACCTCGATGAAATACAATATATTGCACAAGGGGGACAGTAACGACCTGTCTTCTTTGTGTTCCCTTTCCACTGAATAAAATCACCTGGCGACAGACATACGAATATATGCCTCGAAAAAATACAATATATTGCTCAAGGGAGGCAGTAACGGCCTGTCTTTGTTCCCATTCCGTTGATTAAAATCACCTGACGTCAGAGATAAAATATACGTCAAATTTGTGACGTCATACCTTAACTGAATAAAATCACATGGCGCCAGAAAAGACCGATTAGATGACGTCACACGCCACGCAACCAGTTGCATGAAACCGGTTGCACGCACATACAAATATCTCCCCACACCCCTCACATACATACACACACGTACACAAATATACACACACTCAAGTACATCCACACACGCACACACGCACACACACACACACACACTGTTACACCCCGCGATCGGTTTCATGCAACTGGTTGCACTAGTGTGGGAGTTTCCTTATCCTCTTAACTACGGTGGCGTCATCTAGAATGAATTAAATCATCTGCCGACAGTGTAGAAATAGCAACAACACGTCTTCAACAAACTGATAAAAAAAATGATCACAAAAAATAATAATAATAAATAAACAAATACATAAATTATATTATATATATATATATATATATATATATATATACATACACACACACACACACACATATATATATATATATACATATATATATACATATATATACATATATACATATATATATACATATATACATATATATATATATATATATATATATATCATTTGATCACTCAAAAATTAATAAACAGGGACAGAAAAAAGAACGTCAATAAACAAACAAACAAATAATCAAATATATAAAATCAGCTGATCACTCCAAACCGATTGATCGCAGAGACAGGAAGAGAAAGAGAGGTGGGGGGGGGGGAGAAAGAGAAAGAGAGAAGGGTAATGAGAAAGAAAGACAGAGAAAGAGAGAGAGAGAGTGAGACGGAATGGGGGAAGGAGAGAGAGAGAGAGAGAGAGAGAGAGAGAGAGAGAGAGAGAGAGAGAGAGAGAGAGAGAGGAAGAGGGAGGGAGAGAGAGAGAGAGAGAGAGAGAGAGAGAGAGAGAGAGAGAGAGAGAGGGGGTGGGTGGGGGAGAGATAGATAGATAGAGAGAGAGGGAGAGAGGGAGAGGGAGAGAGAGAGAGAGAGAGAGAGAGGAGAGAGAGAGAAGGGGGGGAGAGAGAGAGGGGATATATATATATATATATATATATATATATATATATATATGTGTATATATATACATATATATATATATAAAGAGAGAGAGAGAGAGAGGGAGCGGGAAAGAGAGAGAGGGAGAGGGAAAGAGAGAGAGAGAGAGAGAGATAAGGAGAGAGAGGGAGAGAGAGATATATGTAGAGAGATAAAGAGAGATAGAGAGGGGGGATATATATATATATATATATATATATATATATAGAGAGAGAGAGAGAGAGAGAGAGAGAGAGAGAGAGAGAGAGAGAGAGAGAGAGAGAGAGAGAGAGAGAGATGGAGAGGGAGAGGGAAAGAGAGATAGAGAATGAGGGAGAGGGGGAGATAGATAGATATATATATAGAGAGAGAGAGATAAAGAGAGTGAGAGAGATAGAGAGAGAGATAGAGAGAGTCACGTGATCAGCTGATCTTTGAACCCGAGAGGTCTTCACCTTTGCAAGCTGACACAACTTCACAGATCAATACAACACGTTGAACACTGCACTGCACGTTTCCCAGGTTGCACTGCACCTCAGGTTGCAACGCACGCGCGTAGGTTGCAAAGCACACCGGAAGGGTGCAGAACATGTGAGTAGGTTGTTATTTTTGCCCGTAGGTTGCGTCGGAGGTTCGTAGGTTGCGTCGCATGTTAAGAGAGGTTGTTGCACTTGTCTGCAGGTTGCTGTGAAGGTGAGTAGGTTGCAATGTACGTTCATAGGTTGCAGATCTCGGTCTGAACGTAAGTGACCGTAGGTTGCGGTGAACGGCATGTTAGGTTGCAAGATACGTTCGTAGGTTGTGAGGAGAAACGTTCCACAGGTTGACACAAACGTTTGTAGGTTGCGTGAGGGTGTACCCTTTGCCCTGGGTGCTTACATTGGTCATAATCTATAGACACTCATCTGGCAACACTGCAGTTGCATAAGTGATTTTTTTTAATTTGTGAACATAATTACGAATTAGTTCATGTAAAACTATTGTTATAATGTATACATATCATGTCGTATGATATAAAAATCTATAATGTTTTTTATCATGTTAATTTCATCTCGACAACTTAATTTGACACATAAGCTCCG
>NC_134802.1:57399583-57412083 GCF_046742065.1 Oratosquilla oratoria | reverse complement strand
GTGTGTGTGTGTGTGTGTCGTTGTTCACCTTGCATGAAAAGGAAAAGAACAATTTTCAGTGACCCTTCTGTGTGACAGCTGTAACAAAAAACAGCAGGATGCAGAAGCTGCTGCATGGTGTGAAGCTGCACGCAATGTAAAAATGAGGGAGAGAGAGAGAGAGAGAGAGAGAGAGAGAGAGAGAGAGAGAGAGAGAGACAGAGATAGAGAGAGAGTGGGGGGCAACAGGAGTTAACGTCAAGACTAAAACCAGAAAATGGGACCAGAGACTCGCCGACAAGAAGTGACGTCACATGTGGAAACAGAAAACGGGATGTGGGACCCACTGACAGAAAGTGACGTCAGACTGTGAACAGAACGCTGAAACCCCCCCTCAACCAACCCCCCTTGACTGTAAATAACATACATACATACATACATAAATACATATACCAAAGGCTTTTTTCCCCTTTATAAGGGAGGTAGCCAAACAACAAAAGCATAGAAACCACTCCCACCCATTCCATCCCTATCACACTCCACTCCCTTCCACCTTCTTCCCTCCCTCTTATCATGGCACCTCCTGGATGACGGGTCATCCCTGCATCTCGTCCACTGCCCTGGATCAGAAGCAGTCACAAAAAAAAAAAAAAAAAAAAATTAAATAAATAAATAAATAAATAAATAAACAAATAAACAAACACAAACAAACCAACAACTGAAGGATGGGAAGTTCTGGAACTCCTTCCACATCTTCAGGACTCAAGTCCACTCTCGTCCACCTGCCGCTGGTGGATTCTATTCCACACGTGTGGAGGGAGGGGTTACGCCCCCCTCTCCTCCCCCTTCTCCCCCCCCGACCTGCCGGTGGTGGATTCTATTCCACACGAGGGGGGAGGGGGGTGATACGTCCCCCTCTCCCCACTCTTCCCCCCTCCCCCCACTCTCCCCCTTTTCCCCCCTCCCCCCACTCTCCCCCTCTTCCCCCCTCCCTCCACTCTCCCCCTCTTTCCCCCTCCCCCCACTCTCCCCCTCTTCCCCCCTCCCCCCACTCTCCCCTCTTTCCCCCTCCCCCCACTCTCCCCCTCTTTCCCCCTCCCCCCACTCTCCCCCTCTTCCCCCCTCCCCCCCGGTAGTTGAGCGCTCCCCCCCATCTCAATTAAAGCGTTCAGGACGATATAGGTCACGTATATTTTCATTCTGGCTCCGACCAAATGTTTTATTCAACTGGATGATCCTGAGGGCAAGAAGAAGAGGAGGAGGAGGAGGAGGAGGAGGAGGAGGAGGAGGAGAGGAGGAAGATTTGGATCAGGAATAGAAGAAGAGGAGGAGGAAGAGGAAGATTTAGATGAGGAATAGACGAGGACGAGGAAGAGGAAGAATTGGATGAGGAATAGAAGAGGAGGAGAGAGGAGGAGGAGGAGGAGGAGGAGGAGAGGGAGGAAGATTTGGACGAGGAATAGAAGAGGAAGAGGAAGAGGAGGAGCAAGAGGAAGATTTGGATGAGGAATATAAGAGAAGGAGGAAGGGGAGGAGGAAGAAGAAGAGGAGGCGGAAGATTTGGATGAGTAATAGAAGAAGAGGAGAGAGGAAGAGGATTACGGTGGGGACCTGGATGAGGATTAGGAAGAGGAATAGAAGGGAAGAGAGGAGGAGGAGGAGGAGGAGGAGGAGGAGGAGGAGGAGGAGGAGGAGGAAGATTTGGATAAGGAATATAAGAGGAGAAGAGAGCCAGAGGATTACAATGAAGACCTGGATGAGGATTAAGATGAGGAATAGAAGGAGGAGGAGGAGGAAGAGGAGGAGGAAGACTTGGATGAGGAATAGGATAAGGCTTAAGATGAGGATCTGGATAAGGAATATAGTATGAGGATTGGGATCAGGGTGAGGATTAGGATGAGGGTTAGGGTGAGGTGAGGATTTGGGTAAGGAGCGGTAGAAGAGGAAGAGGAAGAGGAAGAGGAAGAGGAAGAGGAGGAGAGGAGGAAAAAGTGAGGAAGCTGACTAGAAGGAGGTGGATAAACATGAGGAGGATTAGTATTAAGATGCGGATTTGGATAAGGAATAAAAGAGGAAGAAGAAAAGGAGGATTAGTGTGAGGAGTAGGTTACGAGGAAGAGGACGAGAGGAAGACGAGGAGGAAGAGAACGAGGAGGAAGAAAGGCAAGAGGAACAGGAGGAAGGGGAGCAAGAAGGAAGAGGAAGAGGGAAAGGTGGAAGAGGAGGAAAATGAAGAGGAACAGGGGGAAGATGAGGAAGAAGGAAGAGGAAGAGGAGAAAGAGGAGAAGAAGGATGTGGAAGAGGAGGAGGAAGAGGAGGAGGAAGAGGAGAAAGAGGAGAAGAAGGATGTGGAAGAGGAAGTGGAAGAGGAGGAAGAGGAAAATGAAGATGAACAGAGGGAAGAGAAGGAGAAAAGAGACGAGAAACAAGAGGAAGAGGAGGAGGAGGAAGAGGAGGAGGAGGAGGCTAGGAGAGAGAAGCAAGAGAAAAAGTGGGAGGAAGAGGGAGAGGAAGAGGAAGAGGAGGAGGAGCAGGAGGAGGAAAAGGGAGAAGAGCATGAGAAAGAGTAGGAGGAAGAGGAGAGAGAGGAGGAGGAGGAGGAGGAAAGTGGAAAGGAGCGAGAGAAAAGCAGGAGGAGGAGGAGGAGGAGGAGGAGGGGGAGGAAGGGGAGGGAGAGGGAGAAGAAGAGGGAGAGGGAGAAGAGGAGGAAAGGGGAGAGGAGAAAGAGTAGGAGGAAAAGGAAGAGAAAGGGGACGAATAGGAGGAGGAGGAGGAGGAGGAGGAGGAGGAAAGGGGAGAGGAGCAAGAGAAGGAGTAGGAGGAAGAGGAGGAGGAGTAGGGGGAAGAAGAGGAGGAAAGTGGAGAAGAGCAAGAGAAAGAGTAGATGAAGAGGGAGAGGGAAAAGGAGAGGAAGAGGAGGAAGAGGAGGAGGAAAGGGTAGAGGAGCAAGAGAAAGAGTAGGAGGAAAAGATAGAGGAAGGGGAGGAGGAGGAGGAGGAGGAGGAGGAGGAGGAAAGGGGAGAGAAGCAAGAGAAAGAGTAGGAGGAAGAGGGAGAGGAAGAGAAGGAAGAGAAGGAAGAGGAGGAGGAGGAGTAGGAGGAGGAAGAGGAGAAAAGGGGAGAGGAGCAAGAGATAGAGTAGGAGGAAGAGGAAGAAGAGGAAGAGGAGGAGAAGGAAAGGGGAGAGAAGCAAGAGAAAGTGTAGGAAGAGGAAGAGGAAGAGGCGGAAGATAAGGAGGAGGAGGAAGAGGAAGAGTAGGAAGAGGAGGCGGAGGAGGAAGAGGAGGAAAGGGAGGAAGAGGAGGGAAAGGAGGAAGAGGAGGAGAAGGAAGAGAAAGAGTAGGAGGAGGAGGAGGAGAAGGAAGAGGAAGAGCAGGAGGAGGAGGAAGAGGAGGAGGAAAGGGGAGCGGAGCAAGAGAAAGAGTAGGAGGAAGAGGAAGAGGAGGAAGAGAAAGAGTATGAAGAGGAGGAGGGGTAGGAGGAAGAGGAAGATGAAGAAGAGAAAGAGTAGGAAGAGGAGAAGGAGGAGGAGGAGGAGGAAGAGGAAGAAGAGAAAGAGTAGGAAGAGGAGGAAGAGGAGGAGGAAGAAGAGAAAGAGTAGGAAGAGGAGGAGGAGGAAGAGGAAGAAGAGAAAGAGTAGGAAGAGGAGGAGGAGGAGGAGGAGGAGGAGGAGGAGGAGGAGGAGGAGGAGGAGGAGGAGGAGGAAGAGGAGGAGAGACACAGAGGTTCCACCCTCCCATATTCATAGTTGGTGATTTTCCAGCGAAAATTCCTCAGTGGTAACTTTCTTTTATATGTACAGAGCGCGCAAAAGGTAATTTTTGTCTTCGTTGTTGTTGTTGTTGTATGTTGCCGTATGCTGTTGTTGTTGTTTTTGTTATTACTTTTGTTTCCGTTGTTGTTGTTGTTGTTGTTGTTGTATGTTGCTGGTGTTGATGGTTTTGTAGTTATTTTGGTCGTTGTTGTTTTTGTTGTTGTTGCCTTATGCTGTTGTTGTTATTGTTGATGTGGCTGGTGTTGATGTTTTTGTTTGTTATTATTTCTGTTGTTGTTGTCATTGTCGTTGTTGTTTTTGTTGATGTTTCTGGTGTTAATGTTTTTGTTTGTTATTATTTTGTTGTTGTTATCGCTGTTGTTGTTGTTTTTGTTGATGTTGCTGGTGTTGATGTTTTTATTGTTTTTTTTGTCATTGTCGTTGTTGTTTTTGTTGATGTTGCTGGTGTTAATGTTTTTGTTTGTTATTATTTTGTTGTTGTCGTTGTTGCTGTTGTTGTTTTTGTTGATGTTGCTGGTGTTGTTTTTATGTTATTATTTTGTTATTGTTGTCGTTATTGTTGTTATTTTTGTTGATCTTGCTGGTGATGTTTTTGTTTGTTATTATTTTGTTGTTCTTGTTGTTGTCGTTGTTGTTATTTTTCTTGGTGACGGTAATGACCCCTATCAGTATGTCATGATAACAGTTACAAAGTTCCTCCACCCAATTTATGTTGTGTTTATGTCTTTTTCCCACCCATACTGAGCAATATATATACATATACATATATATCCGCCATTGAGGCATATTCATTACTAATATAAAGAAATACCACTCCAGGTGTCCAAATAACACTTTGTAAAAAGCTTATTTTGATGCAGAAATATACTCAATTAAAGCATGTTATCATCATAGAAAAATACATCCGTATATGTGAATGATTACATACGTGAAAGGATTATAAATATTTTGATAAAAAATGCTTTTTTGGGGGGAGAAAAATGTGTATGGTGGGGAAAAAATTTCCATTTCTGAATAAATATGAATAACCAATTTTTTTTCTTCCTCTTTGAATGTATACCTGTACAGTGATCGTAAAAGAGGAAGAAGAAGAAGAGGAAGAAGAATAAGAAGAAGAACGCGAAGATGATGAGGAAGAAGAAGAAGAAGAAGACGAAGAAGAAGAAAAAGAAGAAGAAAAGAAGAAGAAGAAAAGGAAGAAAAAGAAGAAAACGAAGAAGAAAAAGAATAATAAGAAGAAGAAGAGAAGAAAAAGAAGAAAAAAAGAAGAAGAAAAAGAAGAAGAAGAAAAGGAAATGGAGTAAAGATGAAGAGCCCATGGATTAAGGGTAGATTTCATGGAGACTGAGAAGAGTAGCCTTCAGTAGAGGCATAACCACAAGACGTTTCCCTCTTCCCCTCCACCCTCCCTCCCCCTCCTCCCTCTTGGTAGTCACTCTCACGCCTCCTCTTCCTCCTCCTCCTCCTCAAGGAGGAGACCTCCTCGCCTTCACTTAACCCTTTTCAGTTTTCGTAGACTACGAAAACGCCTTTGAGTCGATACAACAAATGACAATACTCAACTACAAGCTCAGAGAACAAATGAACACACACAGAGTTCTGTTCTAGCTGCCGTCAGGGCGATTTTATTCAGTCAAGTTAACCAACTCCTTTAATCTCCTTCAGCAGGAAAAAGGTTTAATTTCAGTTAACCATATCACTGAAGGGCTAGGGTAGGAAAGGCAGCTATCATAGTTTCCTTGGGTGAATAAAATCCCCTGGCGGCAATTAGAATCAACACTAAAATATGTGTGTGTGTGTGTGTGTGTGTGTGTGTGTGTGTGTGTGTGTGTGTGTGTGTGTGTGTGTGTGTGTGTGATTCACCATGGTCTTGGGTCACGTGCTGGACCCATGATCGTCAGCTATTTCCTTCCCGGAAGAGAGCTCAGGGCTCATATATGACCAATCTATGGGTAATGCTGTGTATGTGTGTATGTGATTTACTATGGTCTTGGATCACATGTTAGACTCGTGATCAACAGCTATTTTCCCTCCCGGAAGAGAGCTCAGAGCACATGTACGACCGATCTATGAGTAATGTTATGACCTGACACGCACACACGCACCCAACTCCCCGCCCACGAGAGTTGGAGTAACGACTTGCAGCGCAGCGATACTGAAATTATTTCATCCCTGGGCGGGATTCGAACTCGGACTGCCGTAATAGCAGTTGCGAACCCTACCACTACGGCGTCGAGTCGTGTGTGTGTGTGTGTGTGTGTGTGTGTGTGTGTGTGTGTGTGTGTGTGTGTGTGTGTGTGTGTGTGTGTGTGTGTGTGCGTGTGTGTGTGTACGCGTGTGACATGCGACTACCGGCCTTATTCCCTTCTGGCATTAGTGCCATTGGTTGGCACTAAGTGCCTTTACAGAACCGGGGACAATTTCACTTCAAGAGGACATATGTACCCCAAACACGTAAGAAAGACGGAAATATGAAACACTTTCGAAGAAAATTCCAAGTGGTTTCGATGGCTCCTGGAACCGTGCCAGTGTCATAAGAGCACCTTCTGGCACAGTGTCAATGACGTCATACACCTGGAAGAGTGCCACAAAGCGAAACGTTTGTATTCAGCTCGAAAACGTAAACAAACGTTCACATATGAAGAAGTTGGTAAATATATGAGGGATTTAAAAGAACACGCAAATGCTAAATATATAAACACAAATTAGAAAAAAAGGGGAGGGAAAATATATATTGCATAAATATGAAATTGCTAAATATATAAAAGGTTTTAAGCAGAAGCAATTGCTAAATATGAAAAAGGTTAAAAAAGGGATGCAAAATGTATATTACATAAAAAATTTCAGACTACTGAATATATAATGAATGTCAGAACAAACAAAAACAAACAAAAAAATATATGAAGCAGTCTACAAAAAGTAGAAAAAGTATAATACATAAAATATGTAATGCGGGTTGCTTCCAGGTAGATTGGCCACAGTAGATGAGAGTAGAATACAAAGTAGATGACGGAGGTGTAGAATATCATCCAAGAATTTTGGAATGGTCACAAAGAAGTTTTAACATATGATAGTGCATATAATCTAACCTAACTTTAACCTAACCTAACCTGAACAGCATAACCTAGCCTAATCTAACCTAACCTAACCAACATAACCTAGCCTAACCAACATAATCTAGCCTAATCTAACCTAACTTAACCAACCTAACCTGAACAGCACAACCTAGCCCAATCTAACCCAACCTAGCTTAGCCTAACCAACATAACCTAGCCTAATCTAACTTAACTTAACCTAACCTGAACAGCATAACCTAGCCCAATCTAACCTAACCTAACCAATATAATCTAGCCTAATCTAACCTAACTTAACCAACCTAATCTGAACAGCATAACCTAGGTCAATCTAACCTAACCTAACCCATATAATCTAGCCTAATCTAACCTAACTTAACCAACCTAACACGAACAGCATAACCTAGCCCAATCTAACCTAACTTAGCTTACCCTAACCAACATAATTTAGCCTAATCTAACCTAGCCTAGCTTAACCTAACCAACATAATCTATCCTAATCCAACCTAACTTAACCAACCTAACATGAACAGCATAACCTAGCCCAAGCTAACCTAGCCTAGCCTAACCTAACCAACAATCTAGCCTAATCTAACCTAGCCCAACCTAACAAATCTTATCTAGCCCAATTTAACTTAACAAACCTAATCTAACATAAGCTACCTAACCTATTCAACCTAACTTCAGAAAACTAACTAAATCTAACTTAACCCAGCCTAATCTAACCAGAAAAACCTAGCCTAATTTAATCTATCCTAACCACCCTTACCTAACCTAACCTATGCATTCTATCCAAATTAACGTAACCTAATCAAACCTAACTTAATCTAAGTTAATATAATCTAACTTAATTTAACCTAACCCAACCTAACTCCATGTCTATGAGGGTCCTAATTGGAAAATGTTAAATAAAACGGTGTAATACCGTACACTCACGCCTGGAGTCACTCAGCTGGTACCGCATGCGTCACCTTTGCCCTTTGTGCTAGGGAGGGCATTTCCCAGGAGCCTGAAAAAGCATAAAATTGGATTTGAGATAGTGGTCAGATTTTTTTTTTTTTTTTTTTTTTCCCCACAAGGAAGAATGTACTCAAGAGGCCTAAGGATTTTTTTTTTTGGGGGGGAGGGGAGAGGGGGGAGTGTTTAGGACGAAGTAAATAAGATTACGGAAAGTGAACAGGAAAATGCTCTCTGAAGAAGCCTCCCCCCCCCAATTTTTTTTTTTTTTTTTTTCGTGACAGTTGGATTCAATTTTATCTTTTTTTCTTTCTTTCTCCCAAATATCTTACTTAGGAGGAAATATGCTAAGCGAGAACACTGCCGCCGAAAACTAGAAGTAGATTAAAATGAATTAGTCTGGAAGTACCGGAGACTCATTTACTCAAAAAAAGAAAAAGAAAAAAAAAAATCTCCTCCTCCTCCTCCTTCTTCTTCTTATAGTCTAGACCACAAGAAATTGCTGAGTCATATTCTCAGACTCTGTTACCTTTAGGTAAAGTCAACAGAGACTAAGGTAAAATTGTCCATAATATATATATATATACATATATATATACATATATATATACATATATATATATATATATATACACACACATATATATATATATATATATATATATATATATATATATTTTTTTTTTTTTTTTTTTCCTGAGGCCAAGGATGGCGCTCCCCCTCCTCCAGGAAGATCCTTCTCCCCTTTCTTCAGGAAGATCCTTCTACTTCTTCAGGAAGATCCTTCTGCTTCTCCTTTGGGAAGATCCTTCTTCTCCTCCTTCGGGGAGATCCTTCTCCTCTTCCTTCGGGAGGATCCTTCTGCTTGAAGAAGGTCCTCCTCCTCTTCCTTCAGGAAGATCCTTGATTTCCTTTAGGAAGATCCTTCTCCTCCTCCTTCAGGAAGATCCCTCTACTTCTCCTTCGGGAGGATCCTTCTCCTGCTTGAAGAAGGTCCTCCTCTTCCTTCAGGAAGGTCCTTCGGGAGGATCCTTCTCCTCCTCCTTCAAGAAGATCCTTCTACTTCTCCTGCAGGAAGATCCTTCTCTTCCTTCGGGAGGATCCTTCTGCTTGAAGAAGGTCCTCCTCTTCCTCCAGGAAGATCCTTGTCTTCCTTCAGAAGATCCTTTTCCCCCTCCTTCAGGAAGATCCTTCTGCTTCTCCTTCGGGAGGATCCTTCTCCTCTTCCTTCGGGAGGACCCTTCTGCTTGAAGAAGGTCCTCCTCTTCCTCCAGGAAGATCCTTGCCTTCCTTCAGGAAAATCCTTCTCCTCCTCCTTCAGGAAGATCCTTCTGCTTCTCCTTCAGGAAGATCCTTCTCCTCTTCCTTCGGGAGGACCCTTCTGCTTGAAGAAGGTCCTCTTCTTCCTCCAGGAAGATCCTTGCCTTCCTTCAGGAAAATCCTTCTCCTCCTCCTTCAGGAAGATCCTTCTGCTTTTCCTTCGGGAAGATCCTTCTCCTGCTTGAAGAAGGTCCTCCTCTTCCTCCAGGAAGATCCTTGCCTTCCTTCAGGAAAATCCTTCTCCCCTTCCTTCAGGAAGATCCTTCTGCTTCTCCTTCGGGAAGACCCTTCTCCTGCTTCAAGAAGGTCCTCCTCTTCTTCCTTCAGGTAAAGTATCTGGTCGTTATTAGAAAGCGCTCTCACGCCCGATCCGTTGTTGCCAAGTTTCCACAATAAATCTCAACTCCGATGCAGCCGAGGCAAGTGTGGGTGGCCAACAAACAATTTTTTTTTTTTTTTTTTTTTTTTTTTTTTTTTTTTTTTTTTTTTTTTATTATACACAAACTATGACCTTTTTTCCTTTCTTTTTCTTTTGATACACAGGCTAATCTTCTTTGTCTTCTTTTTTCTTGTCTTTTATTTTTCTTTTGATAAATAGACTGCCCTTTTTTTCTTTTTTCTTATGATACACAGACTACGCCTTTTTCTTATTCTTCTTTCTTTTTCTTCTTCCTTTTTCTTTTGATACACAAACTACACCTTTTTCTACTTCTTTTTCTTCTTTGATACCCAGACTACGCCTTCTTCTTCTTCTTCTTCTTCTTCTTCTTCTTTTGATACACAGACTACGCCTTTTCTTCTTCTTCTTTTTCTTCTTCTTTTTTTTATACACAGTCTACGTTTCTTCTTCTTCTTTTTCTTTTGATACACAGATTACGCTTTTTTCTTCTTTTTCTTTCTTCTCCCTTTGGTACACAGACTCCATCTATTTTCTTTAAAAATACACATATTTTGACCTTTTTTCTGATACTCAGATTCCGCCATTTTTTTTTATACAGACTCCACTATGTTTTATACACATAGCCCATTTTTATTACACAGAATCTACATCTTTTTATACTCAGACTCTGCCACATATGCATAAACATAAGTATGAAAAATACACAGACACACACACGCATACACTCAAACAACTAAAAATTTCTTCTATTATTCGAAAATTTCTAAACTATTCTTTCCGAATTTTGGAAAATTTCCAATTTCCGTTTGAATAAAATCGGTTGCCGACAACCATAAAAACATGTCGAAACGGACTATTTACCTGTTAAACATAACTAACGCTCCGACAGTGGGACTCGAACCCACGAAGCAAGAGCGTTACCATTGTACCACACTTGACCGTACAAAAGGAACGATCAGGAACTTGACCAGGTCATTCTCCGACGGCGCTCTGCAGTCGAATATGCAAGAGTTCGAGTCCCGCACGCGGAGTTTCTTAATCCTTTTGTCGAAGTTTTACAACATAACTAACGCCATGCAGAAATGGTCACCTCTAGAAGTTAGTTAACCTTCTGACCTTTAAAGTATTAAGTTAATTACAAAAAGTTTGACATAAACTCCCTTGCTATTTAACTTAACTAACGTCACTAACTGACCTTTAACGGGTTAAGTTAACTAAAGAAAGTTTGACATAAACTCCTTATGGTAATGGGCATCCCTCTTAGTATGTTACCTAACCTCACTTTCTGACAAGGGCTAAGTTAACTAACTAGAATTTAGTACAAACCCACTACGTTAACTAGCATCCATATTGACATACAATGTATATATTCATATCCAGAAGCTCGCGTGAAGTTTCGTGCGTCATAAACTTCAGTTCAACTTCACTCGAGAAGAAGTAAGACTTCTTTTCAAACTTCAGGCAATACGTTACAATCCCCTAAGTCTCATACTTAATTCCCCGTCACCTCACACAGTATACGCATAACAGTACCTCACTGTCTCTGAGAACCATACGGCGGCACACTTGGCGTTTCTCGATAGCATGCTACTTGCTTTTGCGTTTGGGCAGAAACGACCTCTGTGACGATCTTTTGTTTTTCAAAATTCCAAATTTGTCAAATTACTCTTGATGACGTCATCTAGTTAGAAGCTGAATGACGAACGAAGAGACGTCTAAACCTAGAATACGAATGTTAGACACTTTGTTGAGATGTTCTTACGGAAATCTAGAATATTGTTCCCGAAGTAGTTTCTACTCACAGCAAATAGCAAAAGCAAATAGCAAAAGCAAGTAGCATTGCTGGCCGAGTGTGCCGCCACAAGCAATCAGAGACAAGCAGAGGGACATGTGTGTGTTTGTGTGTGTGTGTGTGTGTGTGTGTGTGTGTGTGTGTGTGTGTGTGTGTGCGTGTGTGTGTGTGTGTGTGTGTGTGTGTGTGTGTATTCACTTGGTCTTTGGATCACGTGTTGGACTCGTGATCGACAGCTATTTCCCTCCTGGAAGAGAGCTCAGAGCTCGTAGGTCCGATCTATGGGTAATGCTATGACCTTGCACACACACACACCCCCAACTCCCCGCCCACGAGAGTCAGAGTACGACCCGAGGCACAGCGATACCGAAATAATTTCGGCCCTGGGCAGGATTCGAACTGGGTACTAGGAGCACTTCTGCTTCCAATTCCAGCGCTCTACCAACTGTACCACCGAGTGTGTGTGTGTGTGTGTGTGTGTGTGTGTGTGTGTGTGCTGTCATCCATATCTGGGCACATTTTTATGTTCCTCTCTACCTGCACATTGATTTATTCTCTTCATTTATTGAGTATATCTAGTCACAGAATTATTTATCAGTCTGTCTACCTGTCGTTGTATTTGGAAATTAAACGATTCATTTTATAATTTGTTTCTTATTAATAAGTTTAACTATTCATTGCTTAATATGTGTTTTCATTCATATATTTACTTTTGTCATCAATTTTATATACAGGAAGGGAGCTATGCTCGTAGTGACCCGTCTTTGTATCTTTCAGCATCTAGCTTGTTCTTAAATTCTTGTATCGTTTTTACACACACCGTTGCCTCGTGTGTGTGTGTATGCGTGTGTATGTGTGTGTGTGTGTGTGTGTGTGTGTGTGTGTGTGTGTGTGTGTGTGTGTGTGTGTGTGTGTGTGTGTGTGTTGTGGCATATATCATAAGTATACAGTGATGTATACAGCTATTGTATGAAAGTATCATAACCTATATGGCCCGGTCTATAGGTAATGCTGTGATTCGACACAAAACACACACGGGCGCGCGAGCGCACACACAAATACACACACAAACACACACACACACACACATATATATATATACGAATATATATACATACATATATATATAAATATATATATATATATATATATATATATATATCATTATCCAAGGGAAACAGTGACAGATTGTGATATTGTACT
>NC_134802.1:57392083-57394583 GCF_046742065.1 Oratosquilla oratoria | reverse complement strand
AGACATCCTCAGGGTACATCTGTGGATGTCTAAATTGACGAAAGCGCTCGGTCATGATTTTATTATTTTCTTTGGGTTTTTTCTTCATATTTAGAGTCGCAAGTTCATGTGATTTCTCATGCACGTATCATATATATATATATATATATATATATATAATATATATATATATACAAATGACTATATTCATATTGACAAAGAAACGAGTGATTATTTCTGTACCTCGACACTTCCCTTGCCCTCAGGCCGAAGTCATAAAACCGCCTCTGCGGGTTTTTAATCAGCTTCTGTCGTCGGAGAGGTTAAACGAGGTCAACCTCTTATTATTATTATTATTATTATTATTATTATTTTTTTTTTAATAATCACGATTTCCAAGACGCCAGAGGACATACACTCATTTAAACATTTCATACAAACACGTCATCATGTGTGTTTTTCTGCCCTTTTCAGATTATTACGATCTTGCGAGGCATTTGAGGCAAAAAAAAATTCAATAAGCCGAGCGGAGTTCAGTTAATACCTAAGTAATGTGGTCATATCATATCATAATGATATATGAAACAGGGGAAAGTCTCTGTCTCTCTCTCTCTCTCTTATGAATCAAGATACACTCATTATGGATGGCTGAGTAATTTCCATCTCTCTTTCCCTCTCTCTTTCTCTCTTTCTTATGAATCATGGATGTCTGAGTAATTTCCATCTCTCTCTCTCTCTCTCTCTCTTATGTATCAAGAATGAACCCTCATCATGGATGTCTAAGTAATTTCCATCTCTCTTTCCTTCTCTCTCTCTCTCTCTCTCTCTCTCTCTCTCTCTCTCTCTCTCTCTCTCTCTCTCTCTCTCTCTCTCTCTCTCTCTCTCATGAATCGAGATTGAACCCTCATCACGAGGGTCTGAGTAATTTCCATCTTTCTCTCTCTTTCTCTCTCTCTCTCTTTCTCTCTATCAAACTCCGTAATGACCGTGCCTGCAGCTCCCTTTGAGCTGAATAGAATCACATTTCGTTAACCAGAAAAAAATATCTAAAGGACTGAAAGAGAAATCCAAAAGAATTTCCTCTAATGAATGGAACAAGAGAGAGAACAAAACGAGAAAGCTCTCTTTATGAGACACTGACATCAGAGCAGCTTGTCTGGGGGGAGAGGGGGGGAGAGGGGGGAGAGGGGAGAGGGGGGAGAGGGGGGAGAGGGGAAGAGGGGGGGTATTCGACGAGAGTTAAACACACCTGAATGATAAATAGTTTCTCCGGAAAAGACATAAACTTGTCGCTTATTCAATATTCGTTGAATGTTCATTTCTGAGCTGGGGATTTGAACGAAGCCCTCAAGTCTTGGGGATTAAATTGACAAAACCAGAAATGAAAAAGAATAAAAAAAAAAATTCAAAATGACTGAAAGCGAGATGAGAAGCTCGTAGACTGAACGATTCTTCAATAAGTAGGAAGAACCAACTTCAGTAATCACGCAGTCAGAAAATAAAATAAAATTCACTATAAGGTTATTTCATATCACACAATTTAATATTTTTTTATTAGGATTGATAAATATGTAAGTGATATTTAGATCATTTGTGCTTCGATCCTTGGGAGCTCCACAAAGACGATCTGTTAAATGAAATGTTGCTTTCGTTGACATTATCGTGAAAAAATCTAGGAGAATAAATATTTTCTAGATAATAAAATAAACAATTAGATAATAAATCAATCAATAATTAAATACGTGAATGAATAATTATTTATTCATAATTTTATATTACATATTATATTATATATAATTATTTATTATTATTTGCTTTAAAAATGTCCATGTCTAATAGTACTGATCGTAAATTATAATTTACGATCAGTACTATTAGACATAGACATTTTTAAAGCAAAATACTATAATCACGTAGGGGTGAAAAAATATTATATGAAATCCATCAAAATAATTAGATGAAAAAATAATAAATAATACTATGGAACTGCATAGTGTGGGCCTTATGGTCTCTTGTAGTCTCCTTCATTCTTAAGTTCCTATGTAATAACAATAATAATATTAACTATAATAGTAATAATAAAAATAATAATAATGATAATACTTATGATAATAATGATACCAATAATAATAATAATAATAATTACAATAATTATAGTAATAATAATAATAATAATTACAATAATTATAGTAATAATAATAATAATGTTAATACTAATGATAATAATAATACCACCAATAATAATAATAATGAAAATAATAATAATAATAATGAAAATAATAATAATAATAATGAAAATAATAATAATAATAATAATAATAATAATAATAATAATAGCAATAATAATAATAATGATAAAAAAAAAAAATCTTTATCTAAAGGCTATCCTGGGTTCGGCTTCACTCCTGCCTCGTGATCAAAAAGCCCCCAGTTCGATTCCCAACGCCTACAGCTGGCAATACGACTACGTCGGGCAATGAAGAGGGATTTCAGTAACGCTAAGCGTCTCCTACCGTAGGAC
>NC_134802.1:57377083-57382083 GCF_046742065.1 Oratosquilla oratoria | reverse complement strand
GGGAGTGAACATATAAAGTTTGTAGTTAGAGAGTTCTTTATTGGAGTAGATGGTCAAGTTAAAGGTAAAATGGGAGTAGGTCTGGGAGTAGATTTGGGAGTAGATTATGGGAGGAGATTTGGGGCTAGATCTGGGGGTAGATTAGGGATTATACTTGGAATAGATCTGGGAGTGCATTTTGGGAGTAGATCTGGGAGTAGATCTGGGAGTAGAATTGGGAGTAGACTTGGAATAGATTTTGGGAGTAGACTTGGGAGTAGATCTGGGAGTAGATTTAGGGAATAGATCTGGGTGTATATTTGGGAGTAGATCTGGGAGTAGATTTGGGAGTAGATTTGTAGTAGTTATGGGAGTAGATTGGGGCTAGAATTGGGAGTACAGGGAGTGTGTGGCTTGGAGTCCTGACGGCTGACAGGGCAGAAGAAGATATTAAAGATGAAAAAGAAGACGACGAAAGAGAGGAAGAAGAAGAAGGAAAGGGGAAGAAAATGTTAAAGAAGAGGAAGAGGAAGAGCGAGTAGGAGAAACGGAAAAGGAGGAAGAAGGAGGAGGAGATGATGAGGAAAGAGGATAAAAGGACGAAGAGGATGAATAAGAAAATGGAGGAGGAGGAGGAGAAGGACGAGAAGGTGGAGAAGAAAGAGGAGAAAGAGGACGAGGAGATGAAGTAGGAGAAGAATGAGGAGGAGGAGGAGGAGGAGGAGGAGGAGGAGGAGAGGGACGAGAAAGTGGAGAAGAAAGAAGAGAAAGAGGACGAGGAGATGAAGTAGGAGAAGAATGAGGAGGAGGAGGAGGAGGAGGAGGAGGAGGAGGAGGAGGAGGAGCAGAAGGAGAAGGAAGAGAAGGAAGATAAGGGGAAGGGGAAGGGGAAGGAAAAGGATGAGGAAGACGAGGAGAAGAATGAAGGGGAGGAGGAGGACGAGGAGGAGGAGGACAAGGAGGAAGAGGAGGAGGAGGAGGAGTAGGAGGACAAGGAGGAGGAGGAGGAGGAGGAGGAGGAGAAGGAAGACGAAGACGAGGAGAAGGCAGACGACGAGGGGAAGGAAGAGGACAAGGAGGAGGAGGACGAGGAGGAGGACGAGGAGGAGGAGGAGGAGGAGGAGGAGGACGAGGAGGAGGAGGACGAGGAGGAGGAGGACAAGGAGGAGGAGGGCAAGGAGGAGCAGGAGGAGGAAGAGTAGGATGAGGAAGACGAGGACGATTTGGAAGAAGACGAGTAGGAAGAGGAGGAGGACGAGGAGGAAGACGACGGCGAGGAGGAGGACGAGGGCGAAGAGGATACGTAGGTGGAGGAGGAGGAGGAGGAGGAGGAGGAGGAAGAAGAAGAGATGAATGACGAAGACGAGGACGAAGAGGAGAAGGACGAGGGCGAAGACGAGGAAGAGGAGGAAGACGAGGAGGAAGACGAGGAGGAGGAGGAGGAGGAGGAGAAGGAGGAAGAAGAAGAAGAAGGGGAACTGCGTCTGTGTAACCAAATATGGCGAAGGGTGGACGAGGCCGGTCTGATGAGTGGTGACGTCACAGAGGGGAGAAAACGGGGAGAAAACGGAGAGAAAACGGAGAAACGCCGAAGGAGGCATAAAAGGGGAGAGAGAAAGTGAGTAAACAAACATACAGACAAACAGACAAATGTAAAATTAAACAAGATCAAACTTATGTTAAGAAACGAACAAGTTTATGTATATGTATGTACACAAGCATCAACATATATATATATATATATATATATATATATATATACATATATATATCTACATATATATATATATAGATATATATATATATATATATATATATATATATATATGTATGTATATGTATATGTATATGTATATACATATTGTACAGGGGACTAAAATAGTTACAAAAATACCAAAACATAAATCCGTTTGCAAAATAATTGGTTATTGTTTTCCAGATCCAAAAATGCCCATTTTTATTTCCATTTCCATTTCAATTGACTTGATCTATTGTTCCAATTGTTTTTAATATTCTTGTACCTCTCCATCCACATTTTGTCCATTTTTCTCAACAACTCATCAATCGTTCTACTTTAATTCTATTTACTCGTAGAACTACGCCTTGGTTGAATTCAACTACTCGTAGAGTTAATTGGAAGTCTTGGCTTTAATGGCGAGAAAAACGCCAAGTTTTACGCCAAAAGGTCAAAAAGCCGCCATCTCCACGCCAGTATGGCTAGATTTAAGAAAAAATAATTATATTTTTATTTACAACCGCAGCACTAGAGCACGAGAAATGTCAATAATGTTTTATGAAATGTTTAGACTATTTAATACAAAGAAAATGGCCGCCATTGACGACGACAAAATGGTCTATTGTATTCTGATGTATTCAACCCAAGACCCTTACACCTAATAGTCCCTTTCAAATGAATAAAGTAGTCTGGACTCATAATGAAAAGAACATATAACTATACAACACAATGAATAGAACATATAGCTATACAACACAATGAAGTACATAGAGCTATAGAACACATAATGAAGCAATATATATATATATATATATTATATATATATATATATATATATATATATATATATATATATATATATATCCCTCTCTCAGTGGCCATTTTTCAGATAAATAAAATTCCCTAGAAAAAAAAAGTTACGACACAGATTCGAAGGATTAAGTGGAGAGGGTTTTAATCCTAAAAAACGTGTACTGAATAAAATTGTCTGCCTTCTGCTATAGAAAATATACATAGATTGCACAGCCGTTAAGTGAGGTATGATATGATTGTGTGTGTGTGTGTGTGTGTGTGTGTGTGTGTGTGTGTGTGTGTGTGTGTGTGTGTGTGTGTGTGTGTGTGTGTGTGTGTGTGTGTGTGTGTGTGTGTGTGTGTGTGTGTGTGTGTGTGTGTGTGTGTACATATATATATATATATATATATGTATATATATATATATATGTATATATATACATATATAGATATATAGATATAGATATATATATATATATATATATATAATATATGTATATATATATATATAGAATGGGATTAGTTTAATTCTTTATCTGATTAAATAAATTAATAAAACACAATAATTAAAACAAAAATACTAACGCATTTTTGTTCCTAAAAAATAAATAAAAATAAAAAACAATAGGAAAATATCAATATAGTTAAAATAAAAAAAATAAAAAGACGTAAAGGAGATATTCAATATGAATGTACAGCTGCCGAGGAATGAACCTGAGACAAGAGTATTGCGCTGTGTCCTTATGGTTGCTGAAGATAAACGTCAAATCTCTCTTGTTCACGTGGTATTACTACTAAGTAAACACATAAACCATCCAATAGTGTGTCTTCATTTCATTCCATAGCCATAAACCTCTCTGTGTTGGAAACCATACCTGTGGTATTACTGCCAAGTAAACTTATGAATCATTCCAATGCTGTGTCTTAATTTGCTTCCATCCTGATGAATGTCTTTGCGTTGGAAATAATGGTTTAGCTCGACCATGCTTCGCTATGCTAGGTTCTAGTACACCTAAACTTACATTAAATAATGAGAATTTATTTGTCCTATTGTCTTTGTACATACCATCAGACAAAAAAAAAAAAAAAAAAAAAGAGAGAAAGAAAGATAGTGAGAGAGAAGAGAGAGAGAAGAGAGAAGAGAGAGAGAAGAGAGGGAGAGACAGAGAGAGCGAGAGAAAATCGCTATACATACAGAAGGATCAGGAGACTTAATTATCTATAACTCCTCTATCTCTAATCAGAACTACCTGCTCGTGGCTATAATATATTCTATACACACTGGGGAGCGCTGGTCTATAAAACTATATATATATAGGAATACTAAATGTGTAGAGGGATTATATGTAAATGGTTCTGTTTTGCGGAACATCAGTTGGCCGTAGATTAAAGTTCGAAACACAAAAAAGGAGTTGTAATGACTGCCATTTATTTTACATTATTTGATTATATCTTTGTTATTATTTGTCCGTTTATTTATTATTTGCTTGGTTTCCATTTATTATTATTTATTTGTCAGTTTATTATTATTTACTATTTACCTGTTTGTTTATCATTTAACTATACCTATGTATTATTTATTTTATTCATTATTATTCATATCATTATATTTCTTATTTTATTTTATCTATTTTTTTTATCATTTATACATTTTTTTCGTAACCGACCTAGTTATGGACCAAAAGGTCTCCTGTCGGCATGCTCCGCCTTTGTAATCCTTTGCCTTTGTAAGGAGCAGAAGTGATGAATTATGAAAGAAACAGAAGAGACGTGAAGAGAAATGGATGCAAGATGGAAACACATGAAGAAACGTAATAAAGAAGGTGCATAAGAAAGGAATAAAAAGGAATATATAAAGAAGGGGAAATGGTACCGAACTCTGGGACTTGTATAACCTCATTTAATCAAACGTCACAAACTCCCCCACCCCCCCTATCACGAGGCTAGCACGGTGTCCCTTACAGAGGACATTGTAGCGTGGAATGTAATGAACCATGCCCTTGGTTCAACTCGCCGGTGGCAGATTTCGAACCGCCATCACCTCGACCTTCGCCGCAAGCAGCGATGCTCTAGCTTCCTAAACCTGAATGTTAGAATGCATCAACAACGTAGCACTGGTATTGATTGGCTATGTTTATAATGGGTATAGGTTGGCTATGTTTATAATGGGTATAGGTTGGCTGTGTTTATAATGGGTACAGGTTGGCTATGTTTATAATGGGTATAGGTTGGCTATGTTTATAATGGGTATAGGTTGACTATGTTTATATTGTGTATAGGTTGGCTATGTTTAAAAAGGGTATAGGTTGGGTATGTTTATAATGGGTATAGGTTGGCTATGTTTATAATAGGTATAGGTTGGCTATGTTTATAATGGGTATAGGTTGGCTGTGTTTATAATGGGTATAGGTTGGCTATGTTTATAATAGGTATAGGTTGGCTGTGTTTATGATGGGTATAGGTTGGCTATGTTTATAATGGATATAAGTTGGCT
>NC_134802.1:57364583-57372083 GCF_046742065.1 Oratosquilla oratoria | reverse complement strand
CATCTTCCTCCTCATCGTCCCCATCCTTCTCCTCTTCCTTCTCCTTCTACTCTTCCTCCTCCTCCTCATCTTCCCCATCCTTCTCTTCCTCCTCCTCCTCTAGGGACTTTATTGCATATTTCTTCTCTCACTCAATTCTCTTCCTAAATCCTTTCCTCCTCTCTTCTGTCCCTCTTCCTCCTCTCCTCTCTCCCTTTTCTCCTTCTCCCTATCTATCCCCTCCCCTACATATTCCCCTTCCTTCCTTTCCCCCCTCTTTCTCCTTTCCTTTCTCCTCCTCCCTCCTCTCCCCTTCTACCCCTACTCTCCCCTTCCCCTACTCTCCTCCTCTCCCCCTAACCTCTCTCCTTTCAATCTTTACTACGTTCCCTCCCCCACTTCCTCCACTCTCCCTCTACCCTCCCCTCCTCCCTCTTTCCCATCCTCTCATCCCCTCCTCTCCCTCTCCCTTCCTCTCTCCTCCCCATCCTTAATCCCATCCCCTCCTCTCCCTTCTCCTCCTCTCCCCCTTCCCCCTCCTCTCCCCTTCCCCCTCCCCCTCCTCTCCCCCTCCCCTCTCCCCGTTTTCTTTCTTAATCATAGACGGTGAGATCAACAGGGTGTTTTTCGCATAGCATAGGTCATTTCTAGTAAATAGAAAACTAGTAATCTAGGTACTTGGAGCGAATGAGTTCCATCTAAGTATGATATAGAACCACAATTGTGACAAGACGATAATCATATCGAGTCCTGTGCTCATCTCCTCCAGGTACTCTCGAGAATAGAAAATTCTCTCCATTATTCGGAAGTTTCCAATATTCGGAAGTTTCCGATATTCGGAAGTTTCCGAAAATTCGGAACGAACACGATTTTAGGAAATACTCTAGAATGATAGAAAATACTTCAATACTCCTGGTATAATTTTTTCTTTAACATTCAGTTGCGAATAATAGGGATATTACGACGGGAAAAAAAGGGAGGGAAGGAGGGAGGGGGGAGGGGGGAGGGATGAAGTGACTGGGATTGGAATTATGCCTTTTGACTCTGGCTACCCCCTTTGTAAGGGGGGAAAAACCTTGGTATATGTATATATGCATGTATATCAAATTCCCAATAAGAGAGAGAGAGAATGATCAGAATAAGAATGATCAATATTTATATATAAATCTTTTTACACCTTTTGTATTTAGCGTAGTTTCTCTTTGTTTTCTAACTGTCGCCAGACGATTTTATTAATTTTCGTGCCTCCCACGAAGTTAAAATGGCACGGAAATGTGTTTGTCTGTGACTGTACATTGCACAAATATTTGTTGAATAATAGAGGAAATCTTCCAGGACCACAATGTGTGGGTTAGCATCCTTGGTCTAAAAAAAATAAATAGATGAATAAAAAAAAATAATAAAAAATACACTTAAAAATATAATAATAATAATAGAGAGAGAGAGAGAGAGAGAGAGAGAGAGAGAGAGAGAGAGAGAGAGAGAGAGAGAGAGAGAGAGAGGGAGGGAGGGAGAGAGGGCCAGAAAGACCTGCCGCTATTTTTTTTTTTTTTTTTTTTGGCGGGTGGGGGTGAAGGGGGGGAGGGGGAGGGAGGAATCTGATGCTCGTATATAATAATGGACCTGGAGGGTGGTCAACCACAGACAGGAAGTGCGGTTAATGAACCATTAAAGTGCTTAATGAGCCTCTCCACATTACATTGTGGTTCTTTCCCACCCCCGCCCACCACCCCCTGAGGGCTTACGCTCCGAAAATAATATAACCAGAATAAATTATATAAAGTCCGCCGACAGTATTAGCTGGTGGAAATAGACGACGGGGGCTTTCCGCGTGGCGATAACTATGAGTGGAGGAAGTGAGTGTAGTTGAAGATAAAAGTGTGATTTTGTTTTCTATATTAAGCTACTGTGCTTTGCTGCTCACGGCTGGATTGATTAAAAAAATAATTGTAATAAAAAGCAAAATAATACAAATGCATATATCAATGATGGAGTTAAAGTATAGTTCAGGGCATAGGAGACTTTATCCAGTTTAAAGAAAGAAACAGCATTCAAAGGTTTTTGAAGATTCTACGGGAACAGTTTGTCACATTTCATTTGATTTAAACAAAAAATATGGAGAGCTTCGATATATTACAGTGGATTAATGGATCCAATGGATTACAAAGGTAAATTATACAAAAAAAAAGACCTTTTGGTCTATAATGAGCTCTGACAAAAACACAAATCAAAATCAAATAGAACAAAAAAACAAACAGCAATAGTTAGAAATACCAAGGCAGGAAACCTGGTTCGTATTGAAATCTTTACAGTATAATGAAAAAATAGTAATAAATGAAATAGAATAGAATTACTAAAAATATATATTAAATAAACAAAAAATGCATAATACCAGTGATGAAATAAAATTACATCAATATAAAAATATACACAAACATCAACAATAATATAAACAGGTTATAAGAACATAAGAATGTAGAAGGCTACGAGAGACCATAAAGCCTACACTAGGGAGTTCCATGAACATTACCACCTGTGGTCCCTAGCCATAAAGTTATCTGTACAGTTGTAACAAAAAGTTCCGAACCACTATCCAAATATAACAACAAAACCAAATGTTTTCGTTCAGGCTCATACAAAAACATTCTCTTTTAACGAAACAAAAAGAAATTTCTTAATTACTGTAAAGGAAAGAAATTTACTTTAATCATTTTTATCTGGTTATCACTACGTGACCTCACAATCTAGAGAAATATTTCACCTTCAATTAATCTCATCATTTAGAAAAATGCTAACTGGCTCAAAAATGTAAGAAAAGAATTACTCATTATCTAGATGTAAACAGTTAATTCCATCTTTATTCACTAGCCCTAATCATATTCTAAGAAATTAATATTATTATCTACAGTAAACACAGCTCTGTTTAAAAATAATTAATATTTGTTTTCATAATCAAAGGAGTTGATTTTGATACACATATTTCTAAGCAAATCTCAAGAAATTTAATCTAATTACCTGAACAAATACTAACTGGCATAAAGAAGTTTAAGAGAAATACGTAACCATCTTAAAACTAACCTTCATTCACACACACATATTTTAACTAAAACTAAACACATTCTAGAACCATAATTTACTCTGAACAAATACTAATCCGCGTAGGAGCGTTTAGAAAGGTATTATTTAGAATTAGAGAAGCTTAACATTTACTTAGATGATTAGATGTGATTATTTTTCAACTATGGGGGGAAGGAAATTAAGCCACTTTTCAGTGACATCATTATAATCGATTACATTTTTTTTTTTTTTTTTTTTTTTTTTTTTTTTTTTTTTTTTTTTTTTTTTTTTTTTTTTTTTTTTTTTTTTTTTTTTTTTTTTTACTTTAAGAAGATTAGGATTAATCCACTAAAAACAGCGTTTCCTAACCTGGGGGTTCTGAAATCAATCACAGAAGGTGCTAGTAAGTGATTCACACAAAAATCTCACATTGACATCCGTATCATTGATTACCTACTTGTTCATATTTGACTTTTTCCATACTATTTTATTTTTCTAGGGTGTTCTTATTTCTTCTACAAACAATATTGTCAATTTGTTTTGGTTCTAAGGAATCAAGAAAATAAATCATCAAGCAGTACACTTCACTTTCATTTATCCTTCTAATAACAAGATACGGGGTGCTGGACTGCTTAGACGTGACAACAGGGGGTGCTATGGTCTAAGGTTAGGAAACGCTACACTTAAGGATTTAATTAAATCTCTCCTTTCCTCTTTTCTTATACGAATAAAATCTATTGGTAGCACTAAAAACAAAAACTCTGAATTTCGTCATTAAGGAAATCTTAAAATCCTAATTTCTTCCTATTTTTGGATAATCGCTGGGCTTGCGTGTTAGAGCGTCGGTACTTGCGGCGGAGGTCAAGGTGATGGGGGTTTGAACTCCGCCACCAGCGAGTTGGACCAAGGGAAGGGTTCATTAAGTTACACGCAACAAAGTTATTTGCAAGGGGCATCGTCCTAGCCTCCTGATAGAGGGAATTAGTGACGTTAAACCGAATTATATATATATATATATATATATATATATATATATATATATATATATATATATATATATATATATATATATTTGTATGGACAAGTTCAGTGCATTTTGCTCTTATGAACTATATAACTTGATAAAGCGTTCTGGTCTCGCGTTTGCTTTGACCCGGGTTCGAATCCCGCACTCCCCTTCGATTCCCAGCAGTCACTGTAGTAACCTAACCCAACAACCTCTTATGCGCAAAAGAGGGCAAAAGTAATGGCTTCGTCCGTAGATGCTCAACGCCTCCTGGCGTAGCTTCCTCACCTTCAGCCTCTTGTCCACGATGGCACACTTTATAAGCTTTGTTCTGGCTAACGAAAATTTAGCTAAGGGCATACACACACGCATATATATATATATATATATATATATATATATATATATATATATATACATATATATACACATATATATATACATATATATAATATAGATACATATATATATATATATATGCATATATATATATACATATATATATATATTTGGCAGTATTTCACAAATGACACGTGAATATGATTTGGCAGAAAAAACCACTGGTAAATAAGAAACGTAGTCCGAACGTTTTCGTCTATTTAAGACATCATCAAGGGAAACGTAGTCCGAAAACGTTCGGACTACGTTTCTTATATACCAGTGTTTTTTTCTGCTCTATATATATATATATATATATATATATATATATATATATATATATATATATATATATACATACATATATATATATATTATATATATGTATATACATATATATATATATACATACATATATATATATATATATACATATATATGCATATATATATATACTTGTCCACGTCATGCAAGCCTCCATACCCGGTTTCCTCTCTCCGCTTAAGAATCTTTATTTCGGTGTAACAATTGCAAGCTTAAGATAAGCGAAGCCTTTGAGGGGTCTGTCCCTTCTCCGCGTCCCCCTCCCTTTGATCCGAAGCCGCCAATCGGAGACTCTCCCTTTCTGGAATTTATCCTCAAGAGCCCAAGTGTCTCTTCCGCTCTTCGCGTATTTCTCTTCGTCTTTGTGCAAAAGCATTGGGGGGGTATAGGCGCCCGCGTGTGTGTGTTGACCATGTGGGGGAATGGATTAATGCGTGTTTCGTTTGTATCTTATGTGGTTTATTGGTGTATAGGGTTTATGTGAAGGTACATATGTACAGTGCATGTATGTAAACACGTACTTTCATGCAAATGTTGTACACATTCATACATATATATTTAAACATGCATGAACTTTTATACATGAACATATATATATATATATATATATATATATATATATATATATATGTGTGTGTGTGTGTGTGTGTGTGTGTGTGTGTGTGTGTGTGTGTGTGTGTGTGTACTATAAACATATATGCATACAGACAAGGCTAGACACACAAACATACATATATACATACATATGTAAAATTTCCTCTAGACATTAGTCTCACGGCAAAAGCTCTAAACTCCTCTACTCTTCCATTTTCCTCCCTTCTCTCCTCTCCTCTCAGCTCTGTCCTATCTTATGCTTTGTATACAATTACCATTTATTTTAGCCTCAGCGTTGGACAATGGTGGAAGGAAAGAGGAACAAAAAGAATGGAAACAGTTTTAGGGTGATGATGTATTTCATTTCAGAAACTTTGCGATGTCTAAGAAGAAGATGAAGAAGAAGAAGAGAAGAGGAAGAAAAGGAAGAAGAAAAGAAGAAAAGGAAGAAAAAGAAGAAAAGGAAGAAAAAGAAGAAGAAAAGAAGAAAAAAGAGGAAGAAGAAAAGGAAGAAGAAAAAGAAGAAGTAGAAGAAGATGGAGGAGAAAAAGAGAGCGAAAAAGAAGAGCTCGAAGAGCTCGAAGAACACGAAGAAGAACGCGAAGAAGAAGAAGAAAAAAAAAAAAAAGAATTCTGATGAGGTTATCTGGGAGCGTCCCAGAGGACGCGGGCAGTCATCCCACGGAACTCCACTCTTTAAGTTCAATGGATACAATTCCATTCGAAATCCCACACCCGGAACTTTTTTTTTTTTTTTTTTTTTTTTTTTTTTTTTCCTCCGTGACAGCCACCTGTCATTTTTTTGTCCTTCTTTAAACCAGTTACGAATCAGATTAAATTTAACACAATAGTTGACCTTATTCTGGCCTCTTGCTTCCCAGGTGACCTCGCCCAGGATGCTGTGTCCTAGTAATAGATTAGAATTGATTCGTCTGCTCTTACTGTGTCCCTGAAAATTTCAATAATCTGTTTCTATGTGTGAATACACGTTTCTAGTGTTTTCATTGCATATATATATATATATATATATATATATATATATATATATATATATATATATATTGCAATAAAAACACTAGAAACGTGTGTTCTACAGATGCAAGGTAACCACTAATGAAAAAAAGAACGAAGCAGAGCGCTTTCGTGTATTACATCCAGTGTATCTCTGCAATTATGTAATACACGAAAGCGCTCTGCTCAAGCCGTTTCTTTTTATTAGTGGTTACCTTGCATATATATATATATATATATATATATATATATATATATATATATATAAAATTGTGATGATAACAGAATAACAATAACAACAACGACATCTGTTGCCTCGAAAACCCCAGTGACTGGCAACGGTGTTCGTATCCCTTTCATAGCCCTCTCCGAAAGGAAATGTTGGACAGTTGCCTGTGTCTTAGTATGGGTCTGTTTCCGTCACCGGTTAATTTGAGATCAGTCACCGGTTGTCAGCTACAAAGAAAACGTGCCCTGGTGACCCCATGAAACGGTCTCAATAGATTGACTGGAATCTTTACAAATTGTCTGACAATGGAGACTAATGTTACATGCTGAAAACATAGGACAATCTCTTGTGTCAGAGAGCATTTATCCATGTAAGGACTGTTTAAAAAGAGGATTTTTCATTCTCTCTCTCTCTCTCTCTCTCTTTCTCTCTCTCTCTCTCTCTCTCTCTCTCTCTCTCTCTCTCTCTCTCTCTCTCTCTCTCTCTCTCTCTCTTTTTTTTTCTTTTTTACCTGGACATCGTAGACTCCTAAAAAAACTTTTGCATCCTGAGTGTAAAATAAATTCTACTCTTTTTGTTTCTCTTTCAACTCTGAGACTAAAATAAACGATAATTTCCAGCAAAGCCTACGACAAGAGCTGAAAGGGAAGGAAAGGAGGGAAGGGAAGGGAAGAAGAGAGTAGAAGACAACAAAGGAGAAGAGAAGAGAGAAGAGAGAAAGCAAGAGAGAAGAGGATGGAGTAGCAGAAAACAGGAGAAGAGAGGGGAAAAGAGGAGAAGAGAGAAGAGAGGGGAAAAGAGGAGAAGAGAGAAGAGAGGAGAGGATTGGAGAGCAGAAAAGAGCTGAACACACGAAAGGAAAGGCACGAGGGACATATGAGAAGAGAGGAGAGGGGAAAAGAGGAGAAGAGAGAAGAGATGA
>NC_134802.1:57344583-57354583 GCF_046742065.1 Oratosquilla oratoria | reverse complement strand
TCTCTCTCTCTCTCTCTCTCTCTCGCTCTCTTTAAAAAAAACGAGGATAAACAATCATAAACAAAACCACCTGGCAACGAGAACAAGAGGACGAAAATCGCTCCAGGTGGGACTGGGAGCGATGTGATACAGCTCGTACGTCACGAGTAAATGTATAAAACAATTGGCTCTACGATTGAGAGTAATGGATGTAATACACTTGGAAATACGACGAGGATATAATGTCATGAAATTGTAATGAATTCCAGACTTCAAACCACTCGGCTAAAAGGATCGTTCATTAATTAAGACCATCTCATACATATGTATATATATATATATATATATATGTGTATATATATATATATATATATATATATATATATACATATATATACATGTTTCACAGTCGTACAGCAGGACAGGGAGAGCTATCAAATAAATTAATAAATCAATAAAAGTTAAATTGCATCTGGATATTTAATAACTAGAGTCGAACCCGTATCAACAACAGATGAACAAGCGCCTTGTCCGTCACACTAGTCGAAGTCATACAGCGATAATTATTGTATACCTTCCCCTTTCCCAGTTCCAGTCAAACAGCAAGCCACGGACCATGGTCTCGTCCCCAACTTTAAACAACTTCACAATGACATAGCGGATGCCGGCCGCCTTTCCACCCATAAACTTCAGCCTCCTGCAACCTCACTCAAAGAGGGCAGATTTTATTTATCGATGGATCGGCAACCGTTTCCCTACCACCTCTCTCTCTCCCTCTCTCTCTCTCTATCTCACACACACACACACACACACACACACACACACATTAAAGGATGTTTGGAAAGCTTTTTTCACAAATGACCGGGAATTTGCAAAATAAGAAGATATAATTCAGGAAAACAACAACATTAATGAAGCTAAGATAAAGTTTGATAACTGGAGATATAAAGACGGGGTCCCATATACACACACGCGCGCGCGCACATGCACACACACACACACACACACACACACATAAACACACACGCATACACACACACACACACAAACGTACACACACACACACAAACGTACACACAATAGGCTCAATGGGGTGGTGATCTCGTGCTCGACCGCTGGTTCAGCGGTCCGAATTCGAGTCGTGCTTAGGGCTGAAATTTTCAGCATCGTTTCACTGCGAGCCGGCACTCCAACTCTGGTGGACAAGGATTTTTTTTTTTTTTTTTTTTTTTGTATGTGTGTAAGGACAGCCATATATGAAGTCTGAGCTCCCATTCGGGAATATGGTACGTCACACACACAAACACTCACGCGCACACACACACACAAACACAAACACACACACACACACACGCACACACACACAAGTAATAAGCGTATGAACTTCGGACTGAAGCAGTGTGTGTTCCAGCATGTAAAAATCCATTTTACTTCGTTCAGGTGCAGAGAGTTTGGACTTTTTTGTATTGCTGATTAGGGTCCGGTTTTAGACTACGAAAAGAAAAGAAACGAAGAAGAAAAAAAAAAAGGACGAATGGTTCTGCGCTGTGTAGGACACATCGCTGATTGCGAATCGAGTTTTCGTTCCTTTAAATAAAATCGAATGACGACATTCGGAAGGTTGTGAAATTTGGGGACGTTTATATGTGACCCACAGTGTATTAGAAGCATACAACTACAACTGTTGTTGTTCCTGCATGAAGAAAGTTTAGTAAAAAAAAAAAGAAAAAAATAATAATAATAAAATAATAATGAATAAATAAAAATAATAATAATAGTTAAATAATAATGAATAAATTAATTAAAAATAATAATAAAATAAATAATGAATAAACAAAAATTATAATAACAAATAATAAAAAATAATAATAATAGTAATAATGATAACAATAATAATCTATCCATATACCAAGGGCTTTTTCCCCCTTATACGGGAGGTAGCCAATTCGAAAAACCACGTACCACTTCCACCCACTCCACTCCCCTCCACCACCCTCTCCCCCTCCCATCTTAGCTCCTCGTGGATGACGGGTCATACCTGTATCCCTCCCACTGCCTTGAATCGGAAGCAATGCAGTAAGACACAGTGCCTAAACGTACGTCACAATACCATCTCACTAGACAATATTCTAACCAGCTAAATGGTGACGCGGGGAGAGACACTTGTGACACCTCTATGGACCCGAAGCACGCATAATCGTTTAGACATTATTATTCTGTTTTAAGTCTCGGGGGGGGGGGAGGTAGTGTGTGTGAGCAAAATTTTGACGCAGCCCGAAGGGGTTTCTCCCCGTCCTCTCCTTTATATGGGGGGACGGAGAGGGGGGGGGTCACCGATTTAATGAAGCGGCCTTGCTGTGGATGTGCTGTGTCTTGCGACACTGCTTCTGACCCAGGGCAGTGGACAGGGTGCAGGGATGACCCGTCATCTAGGAGGTGCTAAGATGGGAGGGAGGGTGGAGGGATGTGGAATGTTTTCAGGGATGGAATGGGTGGGAATGATTTTATGCCTTTTCCTGTTTGGCTACCTCCCTAGTAAGGGGGAAAAAGCCTCTATGACTTCAAGGATAGAAGCGCTGGAGTGGTCTTAGCCGAAGGCAAATACGTCGATAATTACTTTGGGAAAAGGATATATTAGATATTATAATTTCGGGAAAATTCTTTTGGTGTATTCAAATGACTTGAAAATGCATTTAGAAGCAAGTTCACACAGCAGATTCTAATTATCAACATCAAAGCGAGTCTAAAAGAATTTGCACATGTCTCTCCTCTCCCCCTCCCCTTCCCCCCCTCCCCTTTTTTTTATATAAAATGTATGTGACTATTTCCTCGGCCATTGTTATCTTTTTTTTTTTTTTTTCTACATTTTTTTTTTTTTTTTTTTTTTACATTTTTTTTTTTTTTTTTTTACAAAATGTATATGACTATTTCCTTGACTATTACTATCTTTCATTCTCCCTCCCTCCCTCTCTCTCTCTCTCTCTCTCTCTCTCTCTCTCTCTCTCTCTCTCTCTCTCTCTCTTTTTTACATATATCAAAGAACGGCAACCTTCACACCAGGAAAAACAATAAACAAAATATACGAAGATGAATATTAAGAATGGAAGAAAGACAAAGAACGGAATTTTATTTCAATTTTTCGATTCGGGGGGAGGAGGGGGCGACAGGAGGAATGAAAATTTCTTGAAGACTGGTAGGTTTCTTCCCCCACCCTCACTCCCACTCTCAAAAAAATAAATAAATAAATAAATAAATAAATAAATAGAAGAAAATAATAATAATGATAAAATTTAAACTTTACTCCGGTTACAACCACAAAGGTGATTAATATCGCCTGGCGGTGACAATATATATATATATATATATATATATATATATATATATATATATATATATATATATATATATATATATATATATGCACACACCAAGAGCTTCCCTCTTATCAGGGAGGTAGCCGAGTCAATAGGCATGCACCCGTTCCCACTCACTCCACTCCCCTCCACCACCCTTTCCCTCCCTCTCTTCTTAGCTCCTCATGGATGACGGGTCATCCCTGTCTCCCGCCCACTGCCTTGGATCAGAAGCAATGTAGGAAGACACAGCACATCCAGAGCGAAGCCGTTCCACTGAATCAGTGACCACCCCCTCTCCGTCCCCTCATGTTGGAAAAGAGAAGACGTGGGGAAATCCCTTCGGGTTGCGGCTAAAAATCACTCACACATAAGCACCCTATCCCCCGTCCCTCTCTTCCTTGCACCAAGGTATATATTTTATTCTAGCTGTCGTCAGGCGATTTTAATCAGCTCATTAAGGGGTTATCACACTGGGCTATTTTTCCTCCAACTTCCGATTTATCGGCGGAACCATCCACCTCCAGGATTTTTTTTTTTTTTATCGTAAAATCACTATAGGAAACTATTCTTTCCTCCAGCATATCAGATCCCTTCCCGAAAGCTATGAACTGCAAGCTTCCTCCAACAATCGGAGGAAAAATAGCCCAGTGTGATACCTTTAAGCATTAGCTGGCTTCAGGTCATTTCATTCACTTCAGCGAAGCCCTGAAGTAGATCGCACACTGCCCGGTCGTGGAAACCTCGACCCATATTCAAATTGAATTTCAAACGCCTTTGGTGAACGTTAACACGGGCGACCGTTAAACAGTCGCGACCGTTATGACGGTTAACATTTGAATATTGGAAAAGGGATTATAAAGCGTGATCGCGAGTTTTCCTCTGTCGTTTCTATCAGTAGCTCTTGCTGCAGTTCATTTCCTGTGTTTGGAAAAAAGGGAAAAATCAACAATATACTGGCGAAGTATAAAATGAGATTATTTTCCTCTAAATGTTTTATTGTCTAAGCTTTGTTAGATTTATTGGAAAGTGGTCTGGCATTAGGGCAATGATACTCGAGCTATTCCCTGTTATATAACTACACCGCTCTGTCATATACCTACCCCTCTGTCATATACCTACCCCCTGTCATATATCGGCACTGTCATATATCTACCACCTATCATATATCGACCCCTTGTCATATACCTACTCTGTCATATACTTAATCTCGGTCATAAACCGACCCCCTTATATCACATACCAACCCCATATAACTACCTTGTCCCTGTTATATACCTACCCCCTCTGACACATATATTCCCTATAATATATCTAACCCGTCATATATCGACACCCATATCGTACATATACACTTTGTCATATACGTACCTCACCTGTTAAATAACTATTCCCTCAGTAATATATCTACCCCCTGTCATATATCTACCCCACCTCTCTAACATATCTATCCTCTCTTGGTCATATAATTACACCTTCTGTCATATATCTATGTCCTGTCACATATCTACCCCATCTGTCGTATATCTACCCCTACGTTATATACCGACCCCCTTTGTTATAAACCGATTCCTCGGCGTATACAAAATAATTAATTAAGTTTTTCACAAAGTAACCTTGATCGAAAAAAATATATATAGACTTACGTGTTTAATAGGTATGATATAACTACCCCCTCATGTACCCCGTGATATTTTAACCCCCCCCCCCCACGAGGGGAGGGAGGGGATTAAGCCTGTTTCAAGGGACAGTAATTACAATGAAGACTTATTGTGAAGGGGCTATCACACTGGGCTACTTTTCCTTCAACCTCCGATTTGTTGGCGGTACCGTCAACCTCCAGCATTTTTCCTCCGTAAAATCACAATAGCAGATTATTTCAATTTTTCAACAACAAATCTGCTACAAGAGTTGGAGGAAAAATAGCCCAATGTGATAACGCTTTATGGCTAGTGTGTGCAAGCAGAGGTGGGGTGTTTGGATTTTGTGTGTGTGTGTGTGTGTGTGTGTGTGTGTGTGTGTGTGTGTGTGTGTGTGTGTGTGTGTGTGTGTGTGTGTGTGTGTGTGTGTGTGTGTGTGTGTGTGTGTGTGTGTGTGTGTGTGCGTGCGTGTGATTCAACAGAGTCTTGGATCACGTGCTGGATTAGTGATCGACAGCGATTTCCCTCTCGGAAGAGAGCTCAGTGCTCATACGAGTATATGACCGATCTATGGGTAATGCTGTGACCTTACACGCACAACACACACCCAACTCCCCGCCCAAGAGAGTTGGAGTATCGACTTACAGCGCAGCGATAATGATATCATTTCAGCCCTGTTCGGGAATCGAACCCGGACCGCCGTAGTGGCGGCCTGGAACTCTACCCACTGCGCCACGATTGTGTGCGTGTGTGTGTGTGTGTGTGTGTGTGTGTGTGTGTGTGTGTGTGTGTGTGTGTGTGTGTGTGTGTGTGTGTGTGTGTGTGTGTGTGTGTGTGTGTGTGTGTGTGTGTGTGGTTGAGAGGACATTAGTAGACAAATCACCTAGAGGCAATGATGTAAGCAGAGGTGGGTAAGCTGCTCAAGAGGAGGAGGAAGAGCAGGAGGAGGAGGAGGAGGAGGAAGGAGAGGAAGAGTTGGATGAAAAGTGGGAGGTGGTGGAGGAGGTGGTAGTGGTGATAGTGGAGGAGGAGGAAAAAAAGGACCACGAAAAGGAAGAAGAGGACGAAAAGGAGGAGGAGGTGAAGGAGGAGGGGTGAGAGAGGAGGAGGAGGAGGAGGAGGTGAAATAGGTGGAGGAAGAAAACGAGAATATGAAGGTGAAGGAGGAGGAGGAGTGAGGGGAGAGGAGGTGAGAGAGAAGGAGGGGTGAGAGAGGAGAAGGAGAAGAAGGAGGAGTGAAGGAGGAGGAGGAAGAGGAGGTGAAATAGGTGGAGGAAGAAACCGATAATACAAAGGAGGTGAAGGAGGAGGGGGCAGAAAGGGAGGAGTAGGAAGAGGAGGAGGAAGAGGAGGAGGAGGAGGAGGAGGAAGAGATGAGAGGGTGTAAGAGAATAGAAGTTAAAAGAGAAAAAGAGGGAAAAGAGAGAAGGTCAGAACGCGAATGAGAGAAGACAGGAAGAATAACGAGAGAATAAAGAGTGCAGTGGAGGAGAAGAGAGGAGAGAGGGAAACGAGAGAGGGGGATGAAAGGAACCAAAAGAGAGAGAAAATTGAAGAGGAGACAGGAGAAAACTGAGAAAGAAAGAACAAAAAGAGAGCAGGAGGAATAAAAACGAAGGTACACGGGAAAAATATTAAAGAGGAAAGAGAGAAAGAGAGAAGCCAAAAGAGAGAAAAGAGAGAACGACAGGCAAGATGAGAGAATGAAATAAAGAGAGATGAAAAGAGATGATAAGATTAGAAAGAGAAAAAATAAAGAAGTGTTAGATAGTCTCATGGCTGAAAGAGAGGAAAGATCAAAGGAAGAAGAGAGAAAAAGAGAAAAGAGAGGAGCTAAAAAGCCAATAAGGGAAGATAAAAAATATGAGAGTTTAAAGAGAAAGAGACATTATTAAGAGAAGGAGTGGAGAGAGGCAGAAGAGAAAGGAGAGTAAGTGGAAATGAGAGAAAAGAGAGACAAAGGAGAAAGGAGATGAGAGAGAATATAGAAAAGAGTGAATAGAAGTGTGAAAAGAGAGAAGAGACAGAAGAATAGGAGAAAAAAGAGAAGAGACAGAAGATAAGGAGGAAAAGAGAAGAGCGGAAAGGGGGTGAAAAAGAGGGAAGAGAGAAGAGAGGAGGGGTGAGAGAGAGGGAAGAGAGGGGAGGTGAGAGAGAGGGGAGGTGAGAGAGAGGGAAGAGCGAAGAGAGGAGAGGGTGAAAGAGAGGGAAGAGAGAAGAAAGGAGTGGGGGTGAGAAGGGAGAGAGAAGAGAGGGGGTGAAAGAGAGTGAATAGAAGAGAAGGTGGTCAAAGAGAGGGAAGAGAGAAGAGAGGGGGTGAAAGAGAGTAAAGAGAGAAGAGGGTGACGAAAGAGAGTGAAGAGAAAAGAGAGAAGCCGGTGGTGAAAGACAGGAAAGAGAGAAGAGAGGAGAGGGGGTGAAAGAGAGTGAGGACAGAAGAGAGAAGGGGTGAAAGAGAGTAAAGAGAAAAGAAAGGAGAGGGGGTGAAAGAGAGTGAAGAGAGAAGAGAGAAGAGGGGATGAAAGAGTAAAGAGAGAAGAGAGGGGATGAAAGAGAGGGAAAAGAGAAGACAGGAGAGAGAGGGGTGAGAGTGAAGAGAGAAGAGAGGAGAGGGTGTGAGAGGGGGAGAGAAGAGAGGAGAGGTGGTGAAAGAGAGGGGGAGAGAAGAGAGTGGGGTTAAAGAGAGTAAAGAGAGAAGGGGAAAGTGGTGAAAGAGAGGGAGAGAGAAGAGAGAAGAGGGGGTGAAAGAGAGAGAAGAGAGAAGAGGGGGTGAAAGAGAGAGAAGAGAGGAGAGGGGGTGAAAGGGAGGAAAGAGGGAAGAGAGGAGAGGGGGTGAGAGAGAGGGAAGAGGGAAGAGAGGAAAGGGGGTGAGAGAGAGGGAAGAGAGAAGAGACGGGGTGAAAGAGAGGAAAAGAGAAGAGAGGAGAGTGGGATGAAAGAGAGTAAAGAGAGAAGAAAGGGGAGGAGATGAAAGAGATTGGGGGAGAGAGAAGAGAGGAGTGAAAGAGAGGAAAAGAGAGGAGAGGGGGGGTGAGAGAGAGGACCCGGTAAAGGGGGGGGAGGGTACAGCGAGCAGAAATACTGTGACGCATTAGCTAATTTACATGCTAATTACTAACAAACTTTATTCATGAGGACCAACTTGCAGTAAAAAGAGCGAGAGAGAGCGAGAGAGAGAGAGAGAGAGAGAGAGAGAGAGAGAGAGAGAGAGAGAGAGAGAGAGAGAGAGAGAGAGAGAGAGAGAGAGAGAAGCATTTAAGCACACAAATAATGTATAATTTTTTTCATGAAAGATCTTTGATGTTTATATCATGTAAGTAGGCCCTTAATAGACTATGACACCATTTAAGAAAGGCTTGAAAATAACGTGATGTATGAATGTATGTATGTATGAATGTATTTATATATATATATATATATATATATATATATATATATATATATGTATGTATGTATGTTTGTGTCACTATGTCATGCCTGAGCGACTTGGTTACTATAAGGCGAAACGGTACAACCTTTGCCTTATAATAAGTATGCATTTCAGACAAGGCTTCCAATCCCAGTACAGTTTAACACACACACACACACTCACACACACACACACACACACACACGCGCGCGCGCGCGCGGTTGATAGAGGCTCCGACTGTCACCACGGCAGTCCGGATTCGAATCCTGCCCAGGGCTGAAATAATTTCAGTATCGCTGCGATTCGAGTCGCTACTCCAACTCTCGTGGGCGGGGAGTTGGGTGTGTGTGTGCGTGTAAGGTCACAGCATTACCCATAGATCGGTCATACGAGCTCTGAGCTCTCTTCCGGGAGGAAAATAGCTGTCGATCACGAGTCCAACACGTCATCCCAAGACCATGGTGAATATATATATATATATATATATATATATATATATATATATGTATATATATATATATATATATATATATGTGTGTGTGTGTGTGTGTGTGTGTGTGTGTGTGTGTGTGTGTGTGTGTGTGTGTGTGTGTGTGCGTGTGTGTGTATATATATACATCATATATATATAATATATATATATATATATTATATATATATATATACATACATACAAAATTATCACAGCGCACTTACAAAGAGAAAACCTTCCTCCTTTGCAATAAATGGCAACGATTTGCAATGCTAAAACGTGACAGTCGACAAGAGACCTTTTGGTTCATAACTATGCAAGTTTAAAAAAAAGTAAATAAAGTCATACTCTATTACATTAAACTGCTTCATCTGGAAGTTCGTTTTATTCACTGACCACGCGGTTGGCAACACTCTTTCTGCCTCCGAGGTTTGAGCTTCCAAGTTTGATTTATGAGCCGACAGTTCGAGACCATTATTCCTTGTCTGGTTAGTATTTATTGTCAAAATCTTTTTTTCGATTTCGATGTTATCAATTCAGTTCAAAGTCTTGCATTAAATTTACGCTAAATCCTCCCGGGACTTTTTTTTTTTTTTTTTTTTTTTTTTTTTCTCCAAATGTTTTAAG
Organism: Oratosquilla oratoria; assembly: GCF_046742065.1. Lineage (NCBI taxonomy): Eukaryota > Metazoa > Arthropoda > Malacostraca > Stomatopoda > Squillidae > Oratosquilla > Oratosquilla oratoria. The sequence goes on along the minus strand of NC_134802.1, from coordinate 57,345,103 downwards.
CTGATCTCGTATGATTTGTTCCTCAATTTGGCACGACTTTTCTAGTTTCCCTTCCCAGTCTAAGTTTCTAGTGAGATTTCTTTCACATTTTATATTCATAAAGGTGAACAATCCAAGCCAGAAGGCGCCTAGCTGGGAAACAACCTGTGCCCATAGTGCTATGGGAAGTGGCAGTCATTTGGATTCAAGCTCGAGTCGCGTGGCATGTTCGGTTGTGTTCCCGACTCGTTGGTACTGAGACCTGAGTTCCAACGTGTGTGTGTGTGTGTGTGTGTGTGTGTGTGTGTGTGTGTGTGTGTGTGTGTGTGTGTGTGTGTGTGTGTGTGTGTGTGTGTGTGCGTGTGTATGTATATACGCAAGTATGTATTCCACATAATCACCAGTAATTCCAACGTGTGTGTGTGTGTGTGTGTGTGTGTGTGTGTGTGTGTGTGTGTGTGTGTGTGTGTGTGTGTCTGTGTGTGTGTGTACGCATGTATGTATGCATGTGCGTATGCAAGTATATATATATACACTGTAT
>NC_134802.1:57332083-57337083 GCF_046742065.1 Oratosquilla oratoria | reverse complement strand
CGCCATGACGTCATAGATCCAAACTTGATCGACATGACGTCACAGACGTAAAACCGACCGATATGACAAAACCGACGCAAAACCGATCGATATGACGTCACAGCGTAAAACCGATCAATATGACGTCAGACTCAAACCCGATCGACATATCGTCACAGATGCAAACCCAATCGACATGACGTCACAAATACAGATGCTATCGACATGACGTCACAGAAGCAAACCCGATCGACATGACGTCACAGACTCAAACACGATCGACATGACGTCACAGACCTGATCGACATGACGTCACAGATGTAAACCCAACCGACATGACGTCACATATGTAAATCCGACCGACATGATGTCACATATGTGAACCCGACCGACATAACGTCACAGACGTAAACCCGACCGACATGACGTCACAGACTCAATTGAACCCGACCGACATGACGTCACAGACGTGAACCCGACCGACAGGCATGACGTCCCAGACACCCGACCGGCATGACGTCACAGACGTGAACCCGACCGACAGGCATGACGTCCCAGACACCCGACCGGCATGACGTCACAGACGTGAACCCGACCGACATGACGTCACAGGCGCAAACCCGACCGACATGACGTCACAGGCGTAGACCATCGAGCGTTGGTAATCCCGTTGTGCGTAGACGAGGCCGCGTTGTTCGTTCACCACCACACCCAAGCCTGAGGGAAAAGTTGCTAAAGGATTACCTCTGACACAACAGACTATGTACTTGATTATCAACCAGCTTCCACAACGCCGACATCAAATCTTGACACGCGTTTCAGAATGCATCGCCCGCGAGAGTGTGTTATCCAAGGGCACTGAGCGAAACTTTTTGGGAACTCGTGTCGTGACTTGTTGGGGGGTCACGGCTCGATACGCCATAGGTCGATAGAAGTAAATGACTACCGAAGATTATAGTAAATAAATAAATAAATAAAAAATAATAAAATAAAATTAAATTAAATTAAATTAAATACAATTATGTTGTTACCTGTATCGAGTTAGGTTTCCTTCCCTACCTTTCTCTCTCTTTTCCTCTTTTATTTCTTCTACTCTCTTTTTCTCATTCTATCTGTAAATAGAAAATTATAGAAATAGAAAACTATAGAAATATATATAATCAACAGCTAATCAAATTTGTTATAATCATACAGTTTTATAATTTTTGTGCATGTATATGTATATATGTGTGTATGTGTGTGTGTGTGTGCGTGTGTACATTCGTGTACATACATGCATACATACATATAAACCACACGAACATACATATATGCATATGTAAATATGTATGTACATACTTGTGTGTGTATGTGCGTGCGCGCGCGCGCGTGTGTGTGTGTGTGTGTGAGTGTGTGTGTATGAGTGTGTGAGTGTGTGTGTATGAGTGTGTGTGTGTGTGTGTGTGTGTGTGTGTGTGTGTGTGTGTGTGTGTGTGTGTGTGTGTGTGTGTGTGTGTGTGTGTGTGTGTGTGTGTGTGTGTGTTTGTGTGTGTGTTTGTGTGTGTGTGTGTGTGTGTGCATGATGTGTGTGTGTGTATGGGTGTGTGTGTATGGTGTGTGTGTGTGTGTATGCATATGTGTGCGTGCGTGTGTGTGTATGTGTGTGTACATGTATGCATTCGTGTACACACTATGTACGCGTGTGCGTGTTGGCAGAGGAGCCCGGAGATGCTCTCGACTCTTGTAGTTATGTAGTTTCTGTGCTTAATATCAACAAATGATGGTTTCCATAGCAACGGAGAGTTGCCACAAGTCCCCAGACAACATAATTCCCTCTCACCTTAAAAAATGGGTGATAACAATAGATAAAGGGGACATTGGTGAGATTAACGACAAAGGAGTGTTGGAGAAAGGGTCTTTGATTGTTGGAGAGAGGGAGAATGGTTGCTTTCTCCAACAGTAATAGTGATAATGGTATATTTGTTGGGTGGTGGGTGATGGGGAGGAGGTGGTGGGTGAGAGGAAGAGGAGGGATTATGCTGAAGGTGAAACAGATTGTGTCGGAGAGTGTTGGAGATGTCGGGGATTGAGGGAGGAACTGTGAGGGAGAAGCGTTGGAGAGGGAGAAGTGTTGGAGAGGGAGTAGGGTGATGTTTGAGAACAGACTTTGCAAAAAATATATATATATATATATATATATATATATATATATATATATATATATATATATATATATATATATTCTTACCCATTCTGCTTTTTCTCATTCCTCACCTGAAGTTACGAGGTTGACAGCCCTGATAATATCAAACATGCCATGTTGGTATGCTGTCAGACCCATGAAATACACATGGGTTCCACACGTCAAATGTGGGATTGGTAACACTGGTTGTTCACAAATTGAAAAGTTGGTAACCCTGACGATATAAAGGTGGCAACCCTGATGTGTGTGTGATTGGTTGCCCTGAGAGCAAACAGGCTAGACGGTATGGGCGAATTGGTTGTTAAGGAATGGTGGTGTTTAATTAGGAGGCAGTTTGCGTGATGACGTCAGAGATACAAACCCAATCGATATGACGTCACAAATGGTACAAATAACCAAGACAAGTGTTGTCGCAGTTTCTCAAAACGTTCGTTCAAGAAAGGCATTTGTTCAATGCCATGAACGAAATGTAGCGAAATTAAAGACAAAATTTAATAAGGCACATGTTACTTGGTTCATTAAATGTATAAATACACATATCAATACATTCTAACATATATACAGGCATACATACATACATACATACACACACACATGCACGCAAAAGTATGTACATGTATATTCACATATGGATGCATGTATATATATATATATATGTTATATATTAAAATGTATCTATGTGTGCATTTATGTACAATATTAATGCACGTTATGATGTATGTATTATAATGTATCTATGTATGCATTTATGTACAATATCAAAGTATGTTATGATGTATCAATTATTTTATATATATATATATATATATATATATATATATATTATATATATATATAAATGAATCCGGGTGCGGCAGGTATTTGAGAACGCACCTTATCGGTGACGTAGTATTCTAGTTGCCACAGTTAACTTTTTTTTTTTTTATCCAGGCAGAACATGGTGTAACCAAGGATAGCTCAGGAAATGAAGAGGCATGCTATAATCGTCTCCTAGGCTGCAGGGCACTCCGACTCCGAGATCGCTGCACTCCTGAATGTCGCCAGGTCGTTCATTTTCAAAGTTCGGAGAGAGCTTGATGCTGCCATTGCCGATGTGGTAACTGTTTCTCACCGGAAACGACATTGCCGGCGCTCGGACAACATCAGGACGCCTGAATTCATCAGTTCTGTCCAAGCTGCCATCGGCGAGGAACCTGGGAAGTCCGAAAGGGCACTGGGCAGGGAGTTACAAAGGATAACAAAGGCGGAGCATCCCGACAGGAGACCTTTTGGTCCACATCTAGGTTGATGAGTCCACCATCTGACGTGTGATCCATGAGGACCTCCGTTACAAATCGTCCGTGATGTGGAGAGGACAGTTCATGTCCCAGACAATCAGGAAGACCCAAGTGACAAGGGCCAAGCGTCTCTTAAACAAGCTGAAACACCCGGAGGAGCCAGGAATGCTGTGGTTCTTCTCCGATGAGATAAAACCTTTTTCCAGGACCAGCAAGTGAACTGCAGAAATGATCGATGGCTGTGTCAAATCGCCGAGGAGGTTCCGACCGTCATGCACACAAAATATCCAGCCTCCCGACCGTCATGCACACAAAATTCCCAGCCTCCGTAATCTTTCTGGGTGTCGTGAGCAATGAAGGCGACGCGATGCCTCCACATTCATTCCCTCAAGGTCTTCGAGTCAACGCCGCTGCTTACACCAATGTTTTATACACAGTTGCGAAAACATAGATTAATGCTGTAACTCGTGGCAGGCTGTATGTTTTCCAACAGGACTCCGCTCCACCGCATACGGCCTACACCACCCAAGAATGGCTGGCCAACAATTTTCATTTCCACGTCACTCCCAACATTTGAACCCTTGGCTCTCCTGATTCCTTTAGACTATTACGTGTTAAGCGTTGTTGAGAGGGCCTCCAATATGCATCCACACAACACCGTTGCGACTCCCCAGCAAGCTATTGTAGCTGCAATGACAAACATTCCGAAGACCCACTTCATTACTGCCTGCCAGCGGTTTAGACGTCGTCTAGAAGCTGTTATTACGAATGATGGCTGTTTCATCAAATGAATACATGCATTGGGTAGGTATTCACCTGTACATAACAGTAAATGGTACTGAAATGCTCTATCTACAGTGTCATTTTCCTTATTCCACGAACGTTTTGTTCTCAAATACCTGCCGTACCTGCGTATGAATGTACAAGCTACAAGAATTCAGATAAAAGTGATAGAAAATACATCGTCGAATTCTCACATAACACAATAAGAGAGAGAGAGAAAGAGAGACAAGAGAGAAAGAGAGAGAGAGAGTGAGAGAGAAGAGAGAGAAGGAATGGACACCGTGCCCGGCGGCAACAAATCGAATTAAATTCCAATAAAGTTGCTTCAAATCCAAAGACGGGAAACAGTTTGATGAAGCAGAAAGGGTAACAGTCAATGCCGAACAGAAACGCCATCATCTTCGCACAATTAAGACGAAGAGAGAGAGAGAGAGAAGGAGAGAGGGAGGGAGAGAGAGAGAGAGAGAAAGAGGGAGAGAGGGAAAGAGGGAAAGGAGGGAGATAGGGAATGAGGGAGGGAGGGAGAGAAACAGAGAGAGAAAAGAGAGGGAAAGAGAGAGAGAGAGAGGGAGAGAGAGAGAAACAGAGGGAAAGAGAGAGACAGAGAAAGAGAAAAGGAGAGAAAAAGAGAGAAAAGAGAAAAAGAGAGGGAAAGAGGGTGAGAGAGTGAGAGAGAGAGGGAGAGAGGGAAAGAAGGGTAGAGAGAAATGGAGAGAGAGAGAGAGAGAGAGAGAGAGAGAGAGAGAGAGAGAGAGAGAGAGAGAGGCAAAGAGGGAGAG
>NC_134802.1:57327083-57329583 GCF_046742065.1 Oratosquilla oratoria | reverse complement strand
AAACATAAGAACATAAGAACGAAGGAGTCTGCAAGAGACCATAAGGCCTACACTAGGCAGTTCCATGTCCATGATCAACTGTCATCCCCATCCACTATTCCTCACTTTAGTGATATTTAGTGGTTTCGGTTTCGAGAATTTTGAACAATTTTTAACAAATTTGGAGAAGTCACACACTGTAAATCGGCATGTTGGTGCAAAACTTTTGATACTGACTGTAAGCTCAATCATCTTCCATCAAGTTAGATTCTTATGTTAGTAATGATAACACACACACACACACACACACACACACACACACACACACACACACACACACACACACACACACACACACACGACTCGTGGCGCAGTGCTCAGAGTTCCCGGCTGCCACTACGGCGTCCGGTTTCGAATCCCGCCCAGGGCTGAATTAATTTCAGTATCGCTGCGCTACGAGTCGTTACTCCAACTCTCGTGGGCGGGGAGTTGGGTGGGTGTGTTTGCGTATAAGGTTACAGCATTACCCATAGATCGGTCATACAGTATATGAGCTCTAAGCTCTATTACAGGAGGGAAATAGATGTCGATCACGAGTCCAACACGTGATCCAAGACTATGGTTAATCACACACACACACACACACACACACACACACACACACACACATATATATATATATATATACTGTACATGTACATTATCGTTTTCTATGCTATCGCCCCCCGTTTTCTTCGAGTTTCTTCTGTGGGGTCGCCTCCCTGCCTCAATCTCTTCCATCTTCCCTCCAACACAACATGTGAAATATAAGATGATGCAGGACAACGGAGATGCTAAAACGCAATCCATGACAACCCGTCTTCTCTCCCTCCCTCCCTCCCTCTCTCCCTCCCTCTCGTTTTTTTTTTCTTTCCTCTCTGCTTCCCTCTCTTCTTTCTTTCCTTTCTTCCTCCCTCCCTCCCTTTCTTCTTTCCTTCTTTTCCTCTTTCCTCTCTCCCTCCCTCACTGTCTTCTTTCCTCCCTCCTTTCCTTCCTTCTTCCCTCCCTCCCTCCCTCTCTTTCTTCTTTCCTCTCTCCCTCCCTCCTTTTCTTCTTTCCTCGTCCCTCCCTCCCCCCTTTCTTCTTTCCTCCCTCCCTCCCTCCTTTTCTTCTTTCCTCCCTTCCTCCCTCTTTCTTCTTTCCTCTCTCTTTCCCTCCTTTTCTTCTTTCCTCTCTCCCTCCCTCCCTTCCTTCTTCCCTCCTTCCTTTTCTTCTTTCCTCTCTCCCTCCCTCCCTTCCTTCTTCCCTCCTTCCTTTTCTTCTTTCTTCCTTCCCTCCCTCCCTCCCTCCTTTTTATTCTTTCCTCTTTCCCTCTCTTTCTTCTTTCCTCACTTCCTTCTTTCCTCTCTCCCTCTCTTTCCTTCCTTCCTTCTTCCCTCCCTCCCTCCCTCTCTCTTTCTTTTTTCATCTGTCGCCTCCATTACAAAATCAGGTCATAGATTGACCTATTTTTCCTCTGACCTTGGACAGACTTGAACTGACCTTACCTCACCTGACCTGACCCAAGACCCGGATAGGTAGTCCTAAACCAGCGGCTCGAAAATTATCCTATTTTATCTTATTTTATTTTCATTTTATTTTATATTACTTTATTTAATTTTCATCTTATCTCATTCTATATTGTTATATTCTATCTTATTTAATCAACAACAAGGATATGTCATACACAAATCCTTAAACTAACAAAAGCATCAAACAAGCAACCAGGATCCCCACCCCAGACACTCCCAGGGGCTCAACCTTGGGATGTACACATCCTGGGGACTCCAGAGAGTGTCCCTGGCGGGACCCCACGACAATAACGAGTGGTAGTTAGTGGATGCTTAACGATTTGTTCCAGCGTTGAATTGGGCTCCAAGAAGGCGAAGAAGAACAGAATTCCAGGAAGAAAGGAACACGCGTGAAAAGACGTCTGGAAGGCAAGTGTAAACATTGACTCACGTTGGGAACTCTTTGTCTCCCTCCCATCCATCCACCTCCTCCTCCTCCTCTACCCAACCCCCACTCCCTTCCCCCTCCCTACATCCCCTACCTCCCCCAACTCTCTCTCTCTCTCTCTCTCTTTTCGTCTCTTTCTCCCATTGCTCGTCACTCTTTTTTCTACCTTCGTTGCTTACCTCTACCTCTCTCTCTCTCTCGCTACCTCTTTTTCCCCTCCTCTCTCTCCTCCCCCCTCTCTCTCTACCTCTTCTCCCACCTCTCCTCCCCCCCCCTCTCTCTCTCTCTCTCTCTCTCTCTCTTTCCCCTCCTTCTCTCTCTCTCTCTTTTCCTCTCTCTCCCCTTATTTGAAAAAATCAGCTGCGTTTAAACATAAATTCACAAATCAAAAAGAGAACTACATACAAAAAAAACGAAACAAAATCAAATAAAATTAAATAAAATAAAAATCTCAACAACGAAGATTTTTTTTTTTTTGACCGAGGATGAGATGGATGGATGGGGTGAAAGGGGCTTTGAGCATATGACGAATGTCTGTTGAGCG
>NC_134802.1:57312083-57317083 GCF_046742065.1 Oratosquilla oratoria | reverse complement strand
CTATGTAGTAACCAAACACTACATGTTCATGTCAAATATATTCTATAAATAACAAATGAATAAATAAATAAATAAATAAATAGATAAATATTTGAGTGAAGGAATCGAACTGTAGATATTTGCATCTCCAGTTGAGATTTTTTTTTTTTATTCTTTTTTCTTTTTCGTATGTTCATCTTTTTTTTTTCCTTTTGCCTCGTCTCTTGTTTTCCTTTGTTTTGTTTTTTATTTTTGTTTTTATTTTGTAGACTTTTGACATTTTCTCTCTCTCTCTCTCTCTCTCTCTCTCTCTCTCTCTCTCTCTCTCTTTGTAAAACTTCATCACCACAATTCCGACCCAACTGAAGAATCCCTTAAATTCCCTTTAATTCTCCTCCTCCTCCTCCTCCCCCTTTCCCCTCCTGATCTTCTCTCTCATCCCTCATCTCCCCTTCTTCATCCTTTCCCCTTCCCCCTCCCCCTCCCTCTCCTCCTCCTTCCCCCCTCCCCTCCTCCCCCTCCTCTCCCCTCCCCTCCCCTTCCCCCCTCCCCTCCTCCCCTCCCCCCTCCCCTTCCCCCCCCTCCTCCCCCCCCCCCCCTCCCCTCCCCCCCTCTCCTTCCCCCTCCCCCCCTCCCCCCCCCCCCCCCCTCCCCCTCCCCCCCCCCCTTCCCTCCCTCCTCTCTCCCCCCCCTCCCCCCCCCCCCCCCTCCCCCCCTCCCCCCCCTCCCTCCCCTCCCCTCCTCCCTCCCCTCCCCTCCTCTCCCCCTCCCCCTTCCCCTCCCCCTCCCTCCTTTCCTCCTCCCCTCCCCCTCCCTCCTCTCCCTCTTCTCCCTCTCCTCCTCCTCCTCCTCCCCCTCCTCCCCTCTCCCTCCCCTCCTCCTCCCTCTTCCCGCTTTCAGTTTCTCTTCTTCCCCAGTCATTTATTCAAAGTTATATTTTCTTTTTTTCTTTTTCCTTTCGTTTTTTTTATTTTATTCCAAATTGTTTCGACCACCTCTTCCAAAATTCTCCCCCGTCTGCGCACATCTGCATAATCCCCCTGATTTTCGCTCGACAGTTTTCCCTTTCCTGTCTTTCACTTGTCCTCGTCCTCCTCCTCCTCCTCCTCCTCCTCCTCCTCCTCTCCCACTTCCTCTTTCACTTGTTCTCCTCCTCCTCCTCCCCCACTTTCTCCCCTCCTCCTCTCCCACTTTCTCTTTCACTTGTCTTCCTCCTCCTTCCCCTCCTCTTCCTCCTCTCCCACTTCCTCTTTCATTTGTTCTCCTCCTCCTCCTCCTCTTCCTCCTCCTCCTCTTCCTCCCCACTTTTTCCCCTACTCCTCCTCTCCCACTTCCTCTTTTACTTTTTCTACTCCTCTTCCTCCTCCTCCTCTTCCACTTCCTCCACTCTTCCTCCTCCTCCTCCTCTCCAACTTCCTCCACTCTTCCTCCTCATCATTCTTCTCTCCCACTTCCTCTTTTACTTGTCCTCCTCCTCCCCTCCTCCTCTTCTTCCTCCTCTTCGTCCTCTCCCACTTCCTCTTTCACTACATGCTCCTCCTCTTCCTTCTCCCCACTTCCTCTCCTCCTCCTCCTCCTCCTCATTCTTCTCTCTCTCTTTCACCACCACCACCACCTCATTTTCCTCCTCTCCCTATTCCTCTTTCACCACCTCCTCCTCCTCCTCTTCTTCTTTTTCTTCTTCTTCCTCCTCTTCCTCCTCCTCCTTCTCCTCTCCCACTTCCTCTTTCACCACCTGCTCCTCCTCCTCCTCCTCCTTCACCACGTCCTCTCTTCTCCCTTCTTCTCTTCCTCCTCCTCGTCCTCGTTCTCCTCCTCCTCTTCTCCCTTCTCCTCTTCCACCACATTTCCCTTCTTCTTCCTCCTCCTCCCAACTATTTCTTCACTTATTATTACATCTTCCTCCAACCTCCTCCTCCTCCTCCTCACATCCTCTCCACTGTTCGTCCTCTCTTTTCCTTCTCGCCTCCACTCTCCTTCTCCACCTCCTTCCCTCTCTTGCTCCACCTCCTTCCTCCTCTTCCTCCTACTCCCCTCCCCTTCTCGTCCTCCCTCCTCTTCCTCCTCCTCCCCTCCCCTCTTCCTCCCACTCCTCAGCCATCTCCTCTTCTCTCCCCCTCGCCCCTTCTTCCTCTCCTCCTCCCCATCCTCCTCCTCCACCTCTTCTTCTTCCTCCTCCCCTCCCTTTCTCCTCCTCCCACTCCTCAGCCCTCTCCCCCTCTCCCTTCCTCCCCATCCTCCTCCTCCTTCCCTCCTCCTCCCACTCCTCAGCCCTCTCCCCTTTTCTCCCACTCCCCCTTCCTCCCTTTCCTCCTCCACCTCTTCCTCCTCCTCTTCTTCCTCCTCCTCCTCCTCGGCCCCTGTGCCCTCCCCCTCGCCATGTCCGTCAAACACATCGCATTTAATCTCCTTTAATCTTCTCTCTGTCTCTCTCTCTCTCTCTCTCTCTCTCTCTCTCTCTCTCTCTCTCTCTCTCTCTCTACCTGTCGCTGCCGCTCCTCTTATATTTTCCGGTAGCGAACTCGTACATTTCCTCTCTCCCTCTCTCTGTCTCTTTCTCTCTCTACCTCTCTTCCTCCCTCTCTCTTTCAATCACTCACTCCATTGTTTGTATACACAAACCTTAACTATATTTACAGAGATACATACCACGTATATACACATACATAAGTTCATTATATATATATATATATATATATATATATATATATACATACATATGCGCATATACAATTTTCAGCTAACCCACTGAAACTCAGAGGTACACACACACACACACACACACACACACACACACACACACACACACATACATACACACACATATACAAACATACATATGCACATATACAATTTTCAGCTAACCCACAGAAACTAACAAGTACACACACACACACACACACACACACACACACACACACACACACACACACACACACACACACACGCGTCCACATAAAGACAAAATCACACCACGCCTCTGTACACAGCCGAATATACATACGTACACAAACACGTACACAGGTACACACGTGTACACACAGATGAAATCACACCATGCCTGAGTGCACAACCACACCCATCCGTTCGACCGAACACTCGGCCACAACCTTCTTCCTCCTCCTCCTCCTCCTCCTCCTTTTCTTCTTCTTCCTCCTCCTCCTCCTCCTCTTCCTCCTTCTACTCCTCTTCTTCTTCTTCCTCCTCCTCCTCCTCCTCCTCCTCCTCCTCCTCCTCTTCTTCTTCCTCCTCCTACTCTTTGTTGTCAGTCTCGTGTTCTTTTTTTCTCGTATTCTTTCTACTCCTCTTACTCCTCTCTTTCTCCTTCCTCCTCTTCTTCCTCCTCCTCCTCTTCTTCCTCCTCCTACTCTTTGTTGTCAGTCTCGTGTTCTTTTTTCTCGTATTCTTTCTACTCCTCTTCCTCCTCTCTTTCTCCTTCCTCCTCCTCCTCCGCCTCTTCCTCCTCCTCCTCTTCTTCCTCCTCCTCATTCTCAGTTTCGTGTTCTTCCTACTCATTTTCCTTCTCCTCCTCCTCTTCTTCCTCTCGTTCTCTTCCGTCACCTCCTTCTCCTCCTCCTCCTCCTCTTCTTCCTCCTCCTACTCCTTGTTGTCAGTCTCATTACTTTCTTCTCGTATTCTTTCTACTCCTCTTCCTCCTCTCTTTCTCCTTCCTCCTCCTCCTCCTCCTCTTCTTCCTCTTCCTCCTCCCTATTCTCAGTCTCGTATTCTTTCTACTCCTCTTCCTCCTCTCTTCCTCCTCCTCCTCCTCTTCTTCCTCCTCCCCCTTGTTGTCAGTCTCGTGTTCTTCCTACTCCTTTGCATTCTCCTCCTCTCTCTCTTCCTCCTCCTCCTACTTATTCTCAGTCTCGTATCCTTTCTTCCCCTCTTCCTTCTCCTCCTCTCCCTCCTATTTTTCTCCTTCCTCCTCCCCCTCTTCCTTCTCCTTCTCCTCTTCCTCTTCCTTCTCCTCCTCCTCTTCCTCCTTCTCCTCCTTATTCTCAGTCTCGTATTTTTCCTACTCCTTTTCCTTCTCCTCTTCCTCCTCCCTTTCACCTTTTCCTTCTTCTCCTCCTCCTCCTCCTCCTTTTCCTCAGCGTCCTCCTCTTTATCTTCCTTCTCTTGTTCCTCCTCCTTATTCTCAGTCTCGTATTCTTCCTACTCCTTTTCCTTCTCCTCCTCTTCCTCTTCCTTCTCCTCTTCTTCTTTCTCCTCCTCCTCTTCTTCCTCCTCCGCTTCTTCCTCCACCTCGCCCTCCTCTTTAATTATGTATAATAAGAAATAATCAAAATAATGATAAAAACAAAATACAATGATTACGTATAATTATAAAAATAATTCATAATAATAAAAAACAATACAATAATATACAACATACAATAGTTATGTATATTTATGATAACTGATAATGCTAAAAACAATACCCATTAATTATGTATCATAATAAAGTAATTCATAATCATCATAAAAAACTTAATAATTATGTATGTTTATAGAAACAATTAATGATGATAAAAACAATATACGATAACTATGTATAGTTATAAAAATTATTCATAATAATGCTAAATCAAAACAATATACAATAATTATACATAATTGCAAAAATAATTGATAATAACAATGATGAAAAATAAAATATACAATAATTATGTATAATTATATAAATGAATTATCATCCCCTTCCGTACAGTTTGGTCCTTTACTTTCGCTCTTTCTGTCGCCAGGCGATTTTAATCATCTAATTGACAAACCCCCCATCCCCCCCACCGCTACTAAAAAGGGGGGAAGGGGGGAAGAAATCTAATTTAATTACCCCTCCCCATGTGCTACATTGACGTCATCGGAAGCGTTCTAGTCTAGCATTCGCTTAGTTCTGGGTTCGAGTCCCGCACTCCTCTCAGTGACTGTACATAGGGCAAAAGTGACGGCTTCGGCCGCAGCTACTCAGCGCCTCCTGGTGTAGGCTCTTCACCTTCACTTTATCTCTCACACATATGAATGGAGAAGACTGCAAGAGACCA
>NC_134802.1:57284583-57289583 GCF_046742065.1 Oratosquilla oratoria | reverse complement strand
AAAATAGAATATGTGAAAAGTGGACAGGATGCAGGGATGACCCGTCATCCAGGAGGTGCCAAGATGAGAGGGAGGGAGGAGGGTGGAAGGGAGTGGAATTTATAGGAAATTGAATGGGTGGGAGTGGTTTCTATGCCTTTTATCTTTTTGGCTACCCCCCGTGTAAGGGGGAAAAAGCCTTTGGTATATGTATGTACAAATTAAATTTAATCTTAGTTTTCATTCTGTGTGTATGTACGTGTGTGTGTGTGTGTGTGTGTGTGTGTGTGTGTGTGTGTGTGTGTGTGTGTGTGTGTGTGTATTCACTTGGTCTTTGGATCACTTGTTAGACTCGTAATCGACAGCTATTTCCCTTCTGGAAGAGAGCTCAGAGCTCGTAGGTCCGATCTATGGGTAATGCTATGACCTTGCACACACACACACACCCAACTCCCCGTCCACGAGAGTCAGAGTAACGACCCGAAGCGCAGCGGTACCGAAATAATTTCGGCCCTGGGCAGGATTCGAACCAAGAACTGCGGGCCACTATGGAGGCAGTTCAGCGCTCTACCAACTACGCCACCGAGTCGTGTGTGTGTGTGTGTGTGTGTGTGTGTGTGTGTGTGTGTGTGTGTGTGTGTGTGTACAAAAGAACGTACATAAGGAGAAGCAACGCTCGAGGGGTCCTGTCTCTTACTCTAATCATAACCTGCATGTTTGTCTTTGTGTGATTCACCATCGTCTTGGATCACGTGTTGGACTCGTGATCGACAGCTATTTCCCTCCCGGAAGAGAGCTCAGAGCTCATATATGACCGATCTATGGGTAATGCTGTGACCTTACACGCACACATACACCCCAACTCCCCGCCCACGAGAGTTGGAGTAACGACTCGCAGCGCAGCGATACTGAAATTATTTCAGCCCGGCGGGATTCGAACCCGGACCTCCGTGTGTGTGTGTGTGTGTGTGTGTGTGTGTGTGTGTGTGTGTGTGTGTGTGTGTGTAAATAACTTGAAAATGTTCTTTCTGTTCTTCAGCGCGTACCACCTCACAGTTTTGTGTCAAATCATTTCCAACTAGATTTTGTATACTGTTATCTGTAATGGAGATATCTCTAAAATTCGGAAGTTTCTAATATTCGGAACAGAAGAGTATTTGCAGAACAGATCCAAATATAAAAAAAAAATTCTGGTGTTTGGACTTTTTTATTATTATTTTTTATTTATTTTTTGTTTTTATTTATTTTATTTTATGTGGACATACTGTGCCTTGCTGCATTGCTTCTGACCCGGGGCAATGGGTGGGATACAGGGATCCGTGAGGAATTAAGATGAGAGGGAGGAGAGGGTGGTTGGTGGGAGTGGAATAGGTGGTAGTGGGTGCTTGCTTTTTGACTTGGCTACCTCCCTTATAAGGGGGAAAAAGCCCTTGGTATATAGCTAGATTATTATTATTATTATTATTATTATAATTATATTACTATTATTATTATTAATAATAATTAATTATCATATATTAATTATATCAATTACTATATTATTATTATATTAACTATTATATTATTATATTATTTTATTATACATAATATTATCAATTATTATTAGTATTATATATTATTATATTATTACTATTATCATCATATTACTATTTTCATATTATTATTATATATTATCACTATTAATTATCACTATTATCACTATTATCATCATTATCATTATTATTATTATTATTATTACTACTACTACTACTACTACTATCACTATTCTGATGGCTATCAACCTTGTGCCGAGTAGCTGTTATTTTCGACCACGCTCTGACAGCGTCGGGCCCGCGTTCGAGTCCTGAAGACTTCCGAGGAGGTGAAGAAGGGTGCGTGTGGCTATGTGCTGCTTCTGTGTCTGAATGAGTGACGTCACCGCGACAGAAACCGATGTTCGAAGCCCCCAATCGATGACGTCATCAGTCTTAACTAACTGCGGTTAATTAAATACTGCCGAGTTAGCTAGATGCGCTCACTCGCTCGCACACACGCGAACACACACATACACACGCACACACACACACACACACGTACAAATGTACACGCACATATACACGGATGTGTTTACCATCACGTACACACACATAAACGCACACATAAGTACATACATCTAGACGCACATATACATAAACGCACACACACTTAGGTAAACGTATACACACATACATAAAAACACTCACAGACACAAACACACACACACACACACACACACACACACACAAACACCTCGTGGCGCAGTGGGTAGAGTTTCCGCCTGCCACTACGGCGGTCTGGGTTCGAATTCCGCCCAGGGCTGAAATAATTTCAGTATCGCTGCGCTGCGAGTCGGTACTCCAATTCTCGTGGACGGTGTGTGTGTGCGTTTGAGGTCGCAACATTATCCATACATCGATCATATATGAGCTCTGAGCTCTCTTCCGCAGGAATAAAACTGTCGATCACGAGTCCAACACGTGATCCAAGACCATGGTGGTGAATCGCTCACACACACACAACCTGCCGACAGGTGATTTTATTCACATCAACCCTTAATGAATGCGCCCTAAAATTCAAATCAGTTTCCCCCCCTCCTCTTCCAGATTGAATTTCTCCCCTCCCCCCATTCCCCCCCTCTCGTCCCCCCCCCAACCACCATCAACCTCTGATTCTCGGCCCTCCTCTCCCCGAGCTCCACTGTTACCCCCCCACACCTTTCTCCCCCCTTCTCTTCCCCCCCTCCGGTTCACGACTCCCCCTCTCCGGGGGGGAGGGGGCTACTATCCCCCATTTCTCTCTCCCCCTTCCCCCCCCACCTCCTAACGTAATGCATTTCACTGACTGACATATGACACGTTACGGGGTCCTCCTCCTCCTCCTCCTCCTCCTCCTCCTCCTCCTCCTCCCACTCCTCCATTTTTCTATTCGCTTCTACGCCCACATTCAAGGCTCTCTCGTTTCCACCACCTCCTCCTCCTCCTCCTCCTCCTCCTCTTCCTCCTCCTCTACTTCCTTTTCCTCTCCTCCTCTCACTCTGCCTCCTAATTCTCCTCTTCTTCTTCCTCTTCGTTTTACTCTGCTTCTTCCTCCTCTTCGTCTTCCATTTCCTCTTCTTCTTTTCCTTTCAATGTCTCCTAATTCTCCTCCTCCTCTTCCTCTCCTCCTTTCACTCTGCCTCCTAATCCTCCTCTTCTTCCTACTCTTCATTTTACTCTGCCTCCTCCTCCTCCTCTTTGTCTTTTATTTCCTCCTCTTCTTTTCCTTTCAATGTTTCCTAATTCTCCTCCTCCTCCTCCTCTTCCTCTCCTCCTTTCACTCTGCCTCTTAGTCCTCCTCTTCTTCCAACTCTTCCTCTTTCTCGTTTTACCCTCTCTATTATTCTTTTCCTTTCCTTCTTCCTCTTCTTCTTTTGTTGTCAGTCAGAAAAGAATATGTAAAGTACGCCACAAGGTCTCACCAGCCGCCCCTCAGGTTTGTTCCACACGGAGCGACTTTTTGCCGTGCGCCGTCCACGACACGACGCCGTGGTCTCCAATAACCAAGGATGTCTATGGACGCTTCCACACGTCACGACCCATGGTTACTCGAGAGCACGACGTCGTGTCGTGCACGGCGCACGGCGAAAAGTCGTTCCGTGTGTATACAGCCTCACTGTGCGTTTGTCCAAGGTCTCTTCCTCAAGTCAACAACAAGCCAAATCCAAAATTTCTTAACTGATTCTAACTTCTCATATTTGCCTCATTCTAAGTTGGGTTTGTAATGCTCTCTCTCTCTCTCTCTCTCGCTCTCTTTCTCTCCCATCATCTTGACTTTGTTGATATAGTCATAACTTTCTCCTCTTTTATAAGTATACAAGTATATATGTATATGTATATATATATATGTATACGTATATGTATATATACAAGTTCCTGTATAAGTTTATGTACATGTATGTATACACGTATATGTATATGTACAGGTATATATGTACGAGTATACGTATATGTATACACCATATATGTATATGTCTATGTATATGTATGCGTATATGTATATATACAAGTTCATGTATAAGTTTATGTACATGTATGTATACACATATATATACGTACACGCATATATGTACGAGCATAAGCATATATATACACCTACGTATACACATGTACATACATACATTTACATATACAACATTTATCCACATTACTCCACATTTCACTCCACATTTCTTTCCTCTCTCCACTTCCCTAGTCCTCTTCTCAATTATCTTCCCCCTACATTCTCCCCCCCTTTCCCCCCTTCCTCCCCCCCCCTTCCCCCACTCAGCTTTGTGTGTTGCATTTGCAATGCAGATGGACCCAGCGATCCTCCTATCTCTCTGATTACCTGATGTCATATCGTTCATATTCTTCCTGTCATACTCGTCATATTGTCATGAGCATACTGAGATATGGGTCATATCATTCCTGTCATAATCGTCATATTGTCATTAGTATATATATTCTTTGTCATATCGTTCATATTCTTCCTGTCATACTCGTCATATTGTCATGAGCATACTGAGATATGGGTCATATCCTTCCTGTCATAATCGTCATACTGTCATTAGTATATATTCTTTGTCATATCGTTCATATTCTTCCTGTCATACTCGTCATATTGTCATGAGCATACTGAGATATAGGTCATATTCCTCCTGTCATACTCGTAATATTGTCATTAGCATATAAGTCATATTCATGTCATATCGTTCATATTCTTCCTGTCATACTCGTCAAATTGTCATGAGCATACTGAGATATAGGTCATATTCCTCCTGTCATACTCGTCATATTGTCATTAGCATATAAGTCATATTCATGTCATATCGTTCATATTCTTCCTGTCATACTCGTCATATTGTCATGAGCATACTGAGATACAGGTTATATTCCTCCTGTAATAATCGTCATATTGTCATTAGTATATAGGTTATATTCTTTATGTCATATCGTTCATATTCTTCCTGTCATACTCGTCATATT
>NC_134802.1:57264583-57277083 GCF_046742065.1 Oratosquilla oratoria | reverse complement strand
AATAATATTTTGAAGATATAATCGAAATATGAATTTGTTGCATGACGTCACGACTGAAGAGCAGCCAATCAGAAGAGACATATCGTTACGACTGAAGACTAGCCAATCAGAAGAGGCAACATGACGTCACGACCGAGGACCAGCCAATCAAAAGAAGAGGCGACATGACGTCACGACTGAAGACCAGCCAATCAGAAGAGGCGACATGACGTCACGAGTGAGGATCACCCAATCAGAAGAAGAGGCGACAAGACGTCACGACAAAAGACCAGCCAATCAGAAGAAAAGGCGACATGATGTCACGAATCGTTTACTGTGATAAAGAATGAGGGAAAGAGGCTACAACAGGGAAGAATTGTGGAAGATGGTTGAACAGAATGAGTAATTGAATGATGAGGATCCAGCCGCCGGAGGCCGCTTAAAGGCAAAGCCAAACACCCCTGAAGAAGCCGGGACGGGCACAGCCCGGGGCTCGTGTATATAAACAAGAAAAAAAAATCCTTCATTAACCTTTTTCATTCCGGGGAATATATATATATATATATGTATATAGATACATATATATACATATATATATACATATATATATATATATATATGTATATAAATATATATATATATATATATATATATATATATATATTTTTTTTTTTCAATGTTTCGTTTATTGCCGTGGTTACTTCTCATTAGCGAGAAGGTTAAAGATTATTTCTGTCAATCCCTTCTATACAGTGTAATCCTTTTCCTTTAACCGTGTCCATCGACAGGCGATTTTATTCAACTCCGTAACACCCTTGGTAGGGTTGGTACGCCTGAGAGACAAGAAATGGGCGGAGTTTACATGCACAGCTGCCTTGAACGAAATATAACGAAATTGAGCGAATTGTATCGTATCATTTCTACAACAAACGATTCGCCTTCTATAAAAAGGAGCTTATCGTTTCAGAATAAAATATTTAGTTTCAAATTTGTTCAAACTAAAAATGTTCATGATTCCAAAGCAGACTTTACACCTTTCAAAAAAGGCGAAAAACAAAATAAAATAAAATAAAATAAAATATTCTTTGATGTAAGGTTAAACATCTGTAACATCAAAACGTAAAGATTTCCAGTTAATTAGCACTTCAAAAGAGAGAATTAGAACATTTTAACATTAATCAAACAAAGTCGAGATGAAATCCGCTTCAGAATACATCTTTACACGAACAACGCTTCCCAGCCAATCAGCTCCTTTGTTACAGGAGAGGGGCGTGGCCTAGTGTACCACTGACCAATCAGCGCTGATTCTGTTTGCCAATGACCAATCAGCGTTGATTCTGTTAATCTAGATTCTGGAAACGGAAGCGGTAGATCAATCTAGTCTAATATTTCAACCTTGTGGAAGACTTTATTTATTTTACTCTAATTAACGTCAATCTATTTCATTAATCTTCTAGATCAGCATTTCTATCCTTTCCTTGATTTGGTCCATTAAGTCATTTCCCCCATAACACACACATACATACACACTCACATAAATATACACATACATACATACATACATACAAGTTGTGTGTCATCATAACAAATGAATTAATAAGCTCCGCAGCTGAGACTCGAACCCTTGCATGAACGACTGCTTATTTACAAAGCAAGGACGATACCATTACGCCACGCATGACCATACAATATGGAACGACCTAGAACACGACCAGGTCGTTCCAGCGACGAGACTGGAAGTTCCAGTGACAGAGTTTATTAATCCATTTGTCAAAATGACACACAACTTGTCGGATAGCTCGTCTGAATAAAGACTCGTTGAAATGGAATACAGACTGAAACAGAACACAGACCTATATAAAATGCACATATAAACATAAATACACAGAAAAACAAGAAAAAACTATATCAAGGATTAACCAATATACATAAATGAATAAATCAATAAAGAAATAAGGGGCAAAATAAAGAAATAACATTTGATCAAGTAAAAGGAGATCATGCATTTCACTCATGTTCATACAATATGTCAGGCCAGATACAGCATATTACAAAATTAATACAATATCTTCAATCATGATATATTTACCTCCACTACAATCTAACCTTTGTAGCTACCACGTGGCACGCTCTTTGGGAGGCGCATTGTATTGACCACGTGGCACGCATCAGAAAGGACGCGCTGCGACCTGATGCACACACCTGCCTGGTCAGTGTGGCTGCGTGACCCGATATTGACCCAACCCAATGCAATTTGGGATAATCATACGCCCCACAGGGCTTTCCCACACTATATATATATATATATATATACTATATATATACAAATAAAAATATAACTCTTTCAAAATTATTCTGAAATGACCTCAGCGGTGGCGGTGTTTGGAGGACACTTCCGTAGGGGTGATTGGCTGTACAGTACTGACTACCGATACGTGGTGACGTCACGGCAACGTAGACAACTGATTAGCCGAGAGTGGTGACGTCAAGGCAACGGAGACGATTGATTGGCCGCGAGCAAAGGGCAGGTCGCGAGGTGCCCGCTCGCGAAGCGAGCAGCACCGCAGGACAAGCGCCCATGGCGAAGCCGGCGCATATGTGTGTGTGTGTGTATATATATTAATATATATATATATATATATATATATATATATATATATATATATATATATATATATGGCTTCGGGCCACATGTTAAATCGGTTCAGTTCCAAGAAACCAATAAAGGACACGAATTCATACTATCCCTTTTTCTTTCTCTCCTTGCCCTCCCCCCAAAGTTATACATTTTACCCTACAAAGTAAATCTATATCCACCCCCATGTCGTCAAAATCTTGGACCCCCTTCCAACCACCATGGGGGGCAAAGGGGGGAAGGATCCTTGTTTTGGACAGACCCCATCCTGAGGGTCCAAAGTCCTTAAAACTCTAAAGTAGGGGGGGCCCCGCCACGGACATGATTAAAATCCCCTGACGGCAATCTGAGTAAATGGTGAAGTACCATCCGGCAGGGAAGTGGTTAGGTTAAAACTCCCTCCCTCCACTCCCTCCCACTTTGTTAAAGTCACAGACACGTTTAGCGTCGAGTTTCCTTGTCAACAATTTCCTTGCTCCTGACCTCACGCATGACCCCTTGACCCTGATCCAGGTCAACTGACCTGTCACGTAGGCTGTTCGAGTTCTTTGTATACCCCCACCCCCACCCTCGACCCCTGGTGAGAGAGGAATATATATTTCCCCAATCACTTCGCCTATATTCTACTTTCCTGAAGAGGGCTGCAGTTAGCAGCCGAAATATAGAGGTCAGCGTTCTCCTAAGTTTTTTCACTCCGACAGTAGATTCTGTGTGTGTGTGTAAAGGTGACGGCACACTCTGCATTTCTCGCTAGCATGCTACTCGCTTTTGCTACTTCGTTTGAGTAGAAACAACTTCGGTGACGATCTTTAGTTTATTACAAAATTCCAAATTTGTCAAATTACTCCTGATGACGTCATAGATCGAGAAACTGAATGACGAACTAAGAGTAGTTAAACCTAGAATACGAATGTTAGACACATTGTCTAGAATACAGTAACCGAAATAGTTGCTACTCAAACCAAGTAGCAAAAGCAAGTAGCATGCTAGCGAAAAATGCTAAGTGTGCCGCCACCTTACGTGTACCACGGAGATGAATAAAATCGCCTAGCGGCAGCAAGAACGAATATACGAGTAATTAATTTTTATCGAAAACAAATTATGTCTTGAAGAGGGTGAGGGACGTACGCCAGGAGGCGCTGAGTATCTGCGGCCGAAGCCGCCACCTTTGCCCTAAGTACTGTGGGGACGGTAGGGGGGCAGGGAACTAACAGTCATTTCTGGGAATCGGAGAGGCGTGCGGGACTCGAACCCACAACAAAGCGAATGTAAGTCCAGCACGCTTCGATCCGCGTACATTGCGAAGATGTCTTGGCACATTGTAAGACGAAGATATCTTGGCGTATTACGCGAAGATGTCTCGGAGAATCACAAATAAAACGAAGATGTCTTCGAAGCGGACAAAAGGAAGGTGTCTTGACAAGGCGAAGTCATCAAGGAGCATGACAAAGCGGTTCTGAAGCGAAGACAAGACGAAGATGACTTCGCGGTCTGTACCACCACCGGAGATGTCTTGACGCATTCCGGGCGCGGCCAGTACTGGCGGGGGGAGAAGGGGGGGATAGGAGGGGGAGAGGGGGAGGGTAGAAGGAGGGGAGAAGGGGAGGAGAGAAGTGAGTAGGATAGGAGGAGGGAGGAGAAGAGGTGTAGGAGGGGAGGAGGGGGAGAAGGGGTGGAGGAGGAGGGGGAGAAGGGGAGGGGGAGAAGTGGAAGGGAGGAGGGGAGGGTAGGAGAGGAGGTGGGTGAAGGGGAGGGTAGGAGGGAAGGATGGGGAGAAGAGGGATAGGAGGGGAGGATGAGAAGAAGGGGGTAGAAGGAGGGGAGGAGGGGAAGAGAGGGAGACGAGGGGGAGAAGGGGGGAGAGCGTGGGGAGGTTCTTAGTCTCTCTCTCCTCTTATGGACAAAATATGACGTCGCCCGGACAATGGGAGGGGAAATGAAGAAGGACACGGAGGAGGGGGGGAGGGGAGAGGAGGGAAGAGGAGGGAAGAGGGGGAGGGGAGAGGAGGGAAGATGGGAGAGGGAGAGAAGGGAAGAGGGGGAAGGGAGAGGAGGGGAGAGGGAGAGGAGGGAAGAGGAGGGAAAAGGGGAGAGGGAAGAGGAGGGAAAAGGGGAGAGGGAGAGGAGGAAAGAGGGGAGAGGAAGAGGGGAGAAGATGGGAAAGGGGAGAGGGAGAGGGGAAAGGGGAGGGGGAAGGGAGACAGAAGTAAGGGAGGGATATGAAAGAATAGGGTGAGGAGGAGGGGAGAGAGGGGGAGGGGAGAGGAGGGAAGAGGGGAGAGAAAAGAAGACGGAAGTGGGGAGAGGGGAAGGGAGACAGAAGAAAGGGAGATATGAAAGAGGAACGAAGGATGAGGAGAGGGGAGAGGGAAGAGGTGGGGAGGGGAGAAGGGAGGAGAGGGGAAAGGGAGACAGAAGAGAGAGGAGAGGGGATAGCGGGGGAAGTGAGGGAGAGGGGAGAGGCGAGGAGGTGGAGGGGGAAGGGGGAGGTGGAGGGGGAAGGGGGAGGGGAAAGGGAGGGGAGACAGGAGAAAGGGAGAGATGTGACAGGGAAGGGAAGGGGAGGGGAAAGGGGAAGAGAGAGGAGGAGAGGGGAAGGAAGGGGAGAGGGAAGGGGAGGGGAAAAGGGAGAAGAGAGAAGAAGAGGGAAAGGAGAGGGGAGGGAAGTGGAGGGGAAAAAGGAAGAGAGAGGAGGAGAGGGGAAGGAAGGGATTGGGAGGAGAGGGGAAGGTAAGTGAGGGGAAGGAAGGGAGGGGAGAGGGAAGATCGAGGGAAGGAGAGAAGGGGAGGGGAAAAAGAGGGGAGACAGGAGAAACTGAGGGATGTAAGAGGAGAGGAAAGGGAGCGAAGGGGAGGGGAGGGGAGGGGAGAGGAGGGGAGAGGAGGGGAGGGAAGGGGAGGGGAGGGGGAGAGGAGGGGAGAGGAGAGGAGGGGAGAGGAGAGGAGGGAAGGGGAGGGAAGGGGAGGGAAGGGGAGGGAAAGGGAAGGGAGAGGAAGGAAGGGGAAGGGAGGGGAAGAGGAGGGCCTGGGAGGAGACGGTAGGGTTGGGGAGATGAGGGGAGGAGAGAAGAGGGTTTTGGAAGGAGAGGGAGGGGAGGGGAGGGGAGAGAAGAGTGAAGGGAGGGAAGAAGAGTGATGGGCTGAAGCTCAGGAAAAACTACGATAAAAAAAATACAAATATCAATACCAGACTATTCTACGAAATGATATTGAGAAGCCAGAGTGTATGGCTCTGACAAACCCACGAAGGAAAATGGTGAAACCAGAGTCTATGGCTCAAGCAAAGGTACGAAAAGAATTCGTATCGAGATGCTAGACATATCTACGAAAAGGTATCGAGAAGCACTATGTGTGTGTGTGTGTGTGTGTGTGTGTGTGTGTGTGTGTGTGTGTGTGTGTGTGTGTGTATATATATATATATATATATATATATACATATTATATACAAACACATATATACACGCACAATTATATAATATATATATGTGTGTAGTATATTATATTCACACACACATATACACACACAATTATATAATCTATATATATATATATATCTCTTTTTTTTTTTTTTTTTTTTTTTAATGGTATATATGGGCAGGATATTTTCTCTTATACATACTTCATTGAAAGTGATGGCTCATTGTGCATTATTTTCTTAAATGTATTTTTCATATGTCATAATATGGACTTAAGTTCCTTTGAAAGGAGCTTTATGACTTCACCTACAGTGAAGTGTATATATATATATATATATATATATATATATATATATATATATATATATAAAATATATATATATATATATATATAGTATATATATATATATATATGTGTGTGTGTGTGTGTGTGTGTGTGTGTGTGTGTGTGTGTGTGTGTGTGTGTGTATTAATACATATACACATACACATGCGGCTTAGACAAACCTATAGAAAATAAATCAAAGAACCAGAAGGTGCTCAGGCAGACCTACGAAAAGAAACCTCAGAAGCATCACGAAAGTTTATGTTAAGGAAAATTGACGCTGTCCACTTATGTGTCTGTTTAGGGGGGAAGATGGGGGGGGGGAGATCCGGGAAGAAGATGGGGGGGGAGGATAAAACGTATGTAGGGTAGGGTAAGGATGTGGGGGGATCAAAGGGGAGATGATTGAAAGGGAGCAGCAAAAGTTAGGGAGAAATGGGGAGGTAAAGAAAGGAGAGAATGGGGGGAAGGGGGGAAGAGTATTAGGCTGTTTTAAGTTCCTTACTTTAATGATGGGGGTGGGGGGAGGTGGGGGGTTTAAGGGGGACTGGGGGGCTAAAGGGAGGAAATCATGGAGGCCTAAATGGAAAGGGGGGGTTAGTAATGAGAAAGGACATAGTAATGTTTTCTTATAGTTTACTATAGACTGTGTATATAATAACAAAATGAATTAAGCTTAACAACCAAGTCCCTTCTGTCAATTTTACTATGGAAATTGAACAAAATAATAACCAATTACCTTTCCTTGACGTTTTGATGCACAGAAAATGAAAGGTCTTTCAAATTTGATGTTTATAGGAAACCCACCAATTTTCTTTCGTATTTTCATTTTGTACTCTTGTCATCATTGCAGGACAAAGGCATATGTGTTATCGTCAATGTGCCTTCGAGCTTATCGTATTTGTAGTCCGGAGTTTTTGGATGATGAATTCTCAAGAATAAGTGACATAGCTTCAAAATTGAAGTATCCCAAATATCTCATTGGAAATTCTTAAAAATGGCTAGGAAGTCTTATTTTGATGATAAAGTTATAGACAAATTTAATTCTAAAAATCTTCTCGTTCTTCCTTACCATGATAATTTCATTAAATTACCGCATATTCTTAAGAATTTCAACATCCAAGTTATTTTTAGAAACTCCAACACAGTCAAAAGTCTTTTAATTAAAAATTCACCTGAAAATAAGGAAGGTTGTGTATATAAAATTCCATGTAAAGATTGCAACAAATGCTATATTGGTCAGACTGGAAAGGAATTAAATGTTAGATTAAAACAACATAAGTATAGCGTTAGAAGTGGACAAACGTCCAATACGTTATTTGTTCATCTTGGGGATTTCAGCCATTATATTAATTGGAGTGAAGCTAAAGTAATTGTTTAAAATTAATTCACATTTGAATAGAAATATTTGTTTTTGTTTTGTTATCATTTGTCTGTCTTGATTTTAATTTATTATTAGTTATATGTTAATTTATTATTTACTATTTACCTGTTTGTTTATCATTTTAACTATACCTATGCATTTATTTATGTATTTTATTTGTTATTTACATTATTATAGTTTTTATTTATTATTGTATTACTAATATGATTTTTTTTTTTTTTTTTTTTTGCATCCGACCTAGATATGGATCAAAAGGTCTCCTGTCGGCATGCTCCGCCTTTGTAATCCTTTGTAATCAGAGTTCAGTCTGATCAAGGGTACATTTGTAAATAACTGAAATCTAACTCATGGATTGTACAAATTGGATTATTTCTTTATTAACAAAATTGTAACCCGAACTCGGGACTATGAGCCCAAAGGTCACTGGGAGAGATCCACCCTACCCTCTGGATATATATGCTTGTTTCTTTTCTGTACTTGTACCTTGAAAATGTCTGAATAGACGAAAGCGCTCGGTCTTCTTTCTGTTATTTTCATAGTCGTTTATATATATATATATATATATATATATATATATATATATATATATGCAGAAGAAATCACTTTATATATGTATATATATATATATATATACATATATACATATATAATATATATATATATATATATACATATATACACATATATATGTATATATATATAATATATATACACGTGTGTGTGTGTGTGTGTGTGTGTGTGTGTGTGTGTGTGTGTGTGTGTGTATGTATGTGTGTATTCACATCTCTAGCCATTACTCGCTATAAGTCACATAACTCTACACTAAATACCTCCACAATCAAATACTCAATCAATTCAGCTTTCACCACCCCAATTCACATTTTTATCTCCACCGTCCGACAGACAGCCCTCCCAGCCCCCCAGCCCCTCTCCAAGCCGCCAGCCTCCTCTCCCAGCCCCCACATAACGAAGCCTCCACCACACGTATGAAGCCAAACGCCCCCCCCCCCACGCTCGTCCCAGACGGCAATTAAATCTTAATTTGCGTTCCTTTCATGGTGTCTTGTTATCCGTGCACATAGGTACACACACGCACACACACGTACACACACACACACACACACACACGCACACATACACACAAGTCTTTCGGCGTCGTCAACTTTTGACAACTTTTTTTTGGAATCATACCATGGCGATTCCACATGGATAGAAGCGACGGTGAAACGAAGACCACGACAACAAACCATATTATATATATATAATAGTCTCTCATATATATATATATATTCTATCTTTATATATATACCAACGACTTTTCCCCCCTCATTAGGGAGGTAGCCAAGTCGAAGTCACCCACTCCACTTCCACTCACTCCACTTCCACCCACTCCACTCCACTCCCCTCCACCACCCTTTCCCCCCTCTCATCTTAGCTCCTCGTGAATCATACCTGTATTACGCCCACTGCCCTGGGTCAGAGGCAATGCAGCAAGACACAGTTCATCACTCTCCACTCATGTATATATATATATATATATATATATATATATATATATATATATATATATATATATATATGTATGTGTGTATGTGTGTGTGTGTGTGTGTGTGTGTGTGTGTGTGTGTGTGTATGTGTGTGTGTGTGTGTGTACTTTTTGCACTGAAGATGTAATATACGAAAGCTCTCTGCTTCGTTAGTTTCTTTTTTCCAAGTGATCTACTTTGCATAAGTGAACAGACGTACCTGCGTTCTTATTACTATATATATATATATATATATATATATATATATATATATATATATATATATATATATATATATATACATATATATATATATGCACTTTACATTCAGAGGAATAACGTGAGTTTTTTCTGTCACAGATAGGCGTCTCCTGGTGTAAATTCTTTGTCATTCTAATCTTTCATTTTTTATCTATTTTTTTTTCATTTATTCGTTTCAGAGGAGTCTGAGGTCAAACCCTGAATGGTTTTATTTCGATAAAACACACAAAAACATTTGTACGAATCAGCCTATTCCCTCATCAACCAATCAAAGTCTTTCCAATCCAACCACTCATTTCCCTAATCACTCTTCTTTATACACACAATCCTTCCATCCTCGTACAACCACTCATTGCCTAATCAATGTTTACAATCTTTCCCCTACTCCCTCCCTCCCTCCCTCTTATCACTTCCTCATCAATTAGTATTTACATACTTCACCCATCAACCAATCAGTGCCCATTCCCTTCATCATCATCATCATCCTACTCCTCCTCTTCCATTTCCTCCTCCTCCTCCTCCTCCTCCTCCTCCTCCTCCTCCTCTTCTTCTTCCTCCTGTTCCTTTCTGCCTATTCCCTTATTTTCTCTTTATTGCTGTTCTTACTCCTCTCTTCTCTCTTCCTCCTCCTCCTCCTCCTGCTACTACTCCTTCTCCTCTTCTTCATCTTCCTGCAACTCCTCCTACTCCTCCTCTTCCTCTTTCTCCTCCTATTTATCTTCCTCCTACCCCTGCTTCTGCCTCTCCTCCTCTTCCTTCTCCTCCTCCTCCCACCCTCCTCTTCCGTCTCCACTTCCTCTTCCTACTCCTCTTCCTTCTCCTCCTCCTCCCCCTTGATTTGCACCTCCTCTTCCTTCTCCTTCTTCCCTCCTCCCCTCCTCTTCCTTCCCCTCCTTCTCTCTTCTTCTTTCTCCTCCCCTCCTCTTTCTTCTCATCCTCCTCCCCTTCCTCCTCCTCCTCCTCCCCTTCTTCCTCTTCCTCCTCCTCCTCCTCCCCTCCTCTTCCTCCTCCTCTTCCCCTTTGACGGGTCTGTGTTGACACTTTTGATTGGAATTCATCTCAAATAGCCGCTGCGTCTCGCTCATTAGCATTGGTGATGCCTGGCGGGACTGAGCAGGCGGCTGTGGTGGCTGGCGGCTGTGGTGGCTGGCGGCTGTGGTGGCTGGCGGTGGTGGTGGCGGGCTTGTGGTGATGGCTGGAGTGTGTTTAGTGTGTCGTCGACGATAACCGGGGCTTCTATCCTTGGAGACAATAAGGGATGACGTGTAATGGGGGTCTGTGTGTTACAGTAATGGGATTTGCAAAATTTAAAAGATTGCCAAAAGGGAGAACCATATATGCATGTATATATATGCATATATATATATATATATATATTATATATATATATATATACATATATTTATATATATATACAAATATATACATATATATATACAAATATATTATATATATATATATATATATATATATATATACATATTTGTACAACGCTGAATGGATCCCAGTGAACAGATTTACATATATCAACCACAATTCACTTTAATTCTAAGCTATCATCGTCGAGGAACTCGAGAAGGCATACATGCAGAAATTATATATATATATATATATATATATATATATATATATATATATATATATATATATATATATTTACTCCGTTAGGAACAGGCCTACTGTACCATCACCCCCTTTATTGAGCCTTTCCACACTCCCCGGTCCTGCGCAGCTTCTTGCCAATCAACGACGACTTGGGGTGCCTGTTCCTCAACATCCCTCTTGACGTTGTCCGTCCATCTCCATTGGGGTCTTCCAAGCGGTCTGACCCCATCAACTCTTCCATTCTTGGCACAATGTCCTTGACTTTACTACATATTGTGTATTTTCCTCTGGCCTGACAACTGCCGTAGTTCGATACTATGTCTTCTTCAATTCTCTTCCTCTTCATCGTACACAGATCCAAGGATTTTACGGAGTATTCCGTTCTCAAACAATTTTAATTTCCGCGTACTCTTCCTTGTAAGTTCTCCATGTTTCGCATCCATATGGTGCTGTTGGTCTTATAACATTGTTTGTGCGTAGTTTGGTTCTACGAGATACGCTACGCTGTTCAGTATATACTGATGATAAAGCATATGCACATCTGTTACCATCACCAATTCTCTCCGTTAATTCTTTCTCCATTACATTTTCGATTGTCAGTGTTGATCCAAGATATTTGAAATATTGCACAATATCCACCTGCAACGTTCTGACTGTCATTTCTCCAACAATCTTGTTCCTTCTAAACAAGAACATCAATTCTGTATTGCTCTCTTTGCTCTCTTTAAGCCAACTCTTTTACAAGTTTCAGTAAAAGGGGCAGTAATTCCCTCTAAATCTTCGTCATTTTCTGCTAAGGTGACCACATCATCCGCATAGGGTAGTATTTATCGTTACCCATTTGTGATCCTTCGTTCATCTCTTGAGGTAGTTTTTGAAGGTTTTTGTCCAAAACTACGTTGAAGAGTATTGGTGATAACGTACGACCTTGTCTCAGTCCAATTTCCACGACGAAATATTTTTCAATTTTCGTTTATCTACTTTCACAGCACACTTGCTGTTAGAGCATTATATATATATATATATATATATATATATATATATATATATATATATATATATATGTGTGTGTGTGTGTGTGTGTGTGTGTGTGTGTGTGTGTGTGTGTGTGTGTGTGTGTGTGTATTATCCAAGTTGTATCTTACGGGAAGGGGAGCTATGCTCGTGCTGTCTTGCCTTTGTATCTCGCAGGGTCTAGTGTGTGTGTGTGTGTGTGTGTGTGTGTGTGTGTGTGTGTGTGTGTGTGTGTGTGTGTGTGTGTGTGTGTGTGTGTGTGTGTGTGTGTGTGTGTGTGTGTGTGTGTGTGTGTGTGTGTGTGTGTGTGTGTGTGTGTGTGTGTGTGTGTGTGCGTGTGTGTGTGTTGGTAAAT
>NC_134802.1:57249583-57259583 GCF_046742065.1 Oratosquilla oratoria | reverse complement strand
TTTAGTCATCTTTACTTATTTATTATTAATTCATTTACACAATTCTTTATCTTTATTTTTATTATATTACTAATATTCTTATTGATTTTCATCTTTTTATTTAGTCACATCTTTACTTGTTTATTAATCATTATTTATTGATAATTCATTTACACACTTCTTTATCTTTACTTATTTTCCATTCACAGTTATTTTCCTTTTATTTTATTTTGTCTCTTGTTCCTTCCCTATTTTTTTTTTTTTTTTAATATTTCCATTTTCCTCTTATTTCTTTGAATGCTGGTTCCCTCCTTTCATTTTCTTTTTTTGTTTCTGCTATGACTTCCCATTTTCTTTTGCTCCTCCACCGTTTTTCTTTCTTTCTTTCTTTACTATGTCTCTTCTTTCTCTTGTTTTTCTTTAACTTTTCTTTTTCCTTTACGTTTTCTTTCTTGCGTCTCTCTGCTTTCTGTTCCTCCGTTTTCTTTCGTTCTATTTTTTTTCCGTTTCTTATTTCTTTGTCTTCTGTGTTTTTTCTATTTGTTCTTTCGTCTCTCTTTTCTGTCCCTTCCCTTCATCTTTCTAGTTCTCATGTATACATACATACACACACACACACACACACACACATACACACACACACACAAACACATACACATACACACACACACACATATATATATATATAGACGAAAGCGCTCGGTCAATTTATTATTTTCCTTGGTAGTTTTTCTGCATATTTAGAATGAATCACGAGTTCGTGTGATTTCTCATGTATATATGTGTATATATATATATATATATTATATATATATATATATATATATATTGCTATGAGCCTATGAGCACATTTCTATAGAGTACATAAATACATATGGGATTACACAATTACACAGTTTTCTCACGTACGCTTCCGATAGGAGCTGGGGTGCCATAGAGATGAATAAAATCGCCTGACGGCAGCTGGAATAAAAGAGAAAGAGGAGGAAGAAGATAAGGAGGAAGAGGAGAAAGAAGATGGTTTGTAGGAGGATTTGAAGGCAAAGGAGGAGAAGAGGAGAAGGAGGAGGTATAAATGGGGGGAGCAGAGGAAGAGGAGGAAGGAGGAGAAGAGGAAGGAGGAGAGGAGGAAGGAGGTGAAGAGGAGGAAGGAGGAGAAGAGGAGGAAGGAGGAGAAGAGGAGGAAGGAGGAGAAGAGGAGGAAGGAGGAGAAGAGGAGGGAGGAGGAGAAGAAGAGGAAGGAGGAGAAGAGGAGGAAGGAGGAGAAGAGGAGGAAGGAGGAGAAGAGGAGGGAGGAGGAGAGAATGAGGAAGGAGGAGGAGAAGAGGAAGGAGGAGGAGAAGAGGAGGAAGGAGGAGAATAGGAGGAAGGATAAGGAGAAGAAGAGGAAGGAGGAGAAGAGGAAGGAGGAGAGGAGGAAGGAGGAGAGGAGGAAGGAGAAGAAGAAGAAGAGGAAGGAGGAGAAGAAGAAGAAAGATGAGTAATCTGAAAGAGATGAAAGAGAAGGAGGAGATGGAGGAGGAGGAGGAACAGGTGGAGGATGCAGCTGGCGAGGAGGAAGAGGAGTAGGAGTAGGGAACGGCGGAGGAGGACAAGGAAGAGGAGGAGGCGGAGAAGGAAGAGAAGGAGAAAGAAGAGGAGGAGGAGAAGGAAGAGGAAGAGGAAAAGGAGGAGAAGGAGGAGGAGGAGGAGTAGGCAGAGGTGGAGGCGGAATAGGAGTTGGAAGAGGAGGAGGAGGAAAAGCAGGAGGATAAGGAGAGGGAGGAGGAAGTGGTGGAGGAAGCGGTGAAACAGGAGGAGGCGGAGGAAGAGAAGTAGGAGAAAGAGGAGGAGGAGGAAGAGGAGGTGAAACAGGAGGAAGAGGCGGTGGAAGAGAAGGAGGAGGAAGAGGAGGAGGAGGAGATATGAGGAGGAGAAGGAAGAGCAAGAGGAGGAGGAGGAGGAAAAGGAGGAGGCGGTGGAAGAGGAGAAGGAGGAGGCGGTGGAAGAGAAGGAGGAGGAGGAGGAGGAGAAGGAGGAGGAAGTGGGAGGAAGAGGGGGTGAAACAGGAGGAGGAGACGGTGGAAGAGGAAGAGAAGGAGGAGGAGGAGGAGGAGGAGGAGGAGATGGAGGAGGAGAAGGAAGAGGAGGAAGAGAAAGGGGAGCAGGAGGAGGAGAAGGAAGAGGAGGAAGAGAAAGGGGTGGAGGAGGGGGAGCAGGAGGAGGAGGAGGAGGAGGAGGAGGAGGAGGAAGAGGAGGAGGGGGAAAAGGAGGAGGAAGTGGCGGAAGAGAAGGAAGAGAAAGAGGAGGAGGAGGAGGAAG
This sequence comes from Oratosquilla oratoria, assembly GCF_046742065.1. Classification (NCBI taxonomy): domain Eukaryota; kingdom Metazoa; phylum Arthropoda; class Malacostraca; order Stomatopoda; family Squillidae; genus Oratosquilla; species Oratosquilla oratoria. Next base: position 57,257,303 of record NC_134802.1, on the reverse strand, counting down.
AGAGGGAGGGGGAAGAGAAGGAGGAACAAGATGAGGAAGAGGAGGAAGAGGAAGAGAAGGAGGAGGAGGAAGTGGTGGAATGATTTAATCCCCGGCAATTCTGAATCTTGAAGAGTTTATCCGGAGGAAGCTCCTGCCTCCTCCTCCCCGGACGTTCATGAAACTTCCGTAAACTTTATTATTTTTTTTTTTCTATTATTCATTTCATTCTATTTTGTGTTATTATATTTTTCTATTTTATTTCGTTTATTTTCATTTCTTATAAATTGATATATTTTGTTTTTTATTTCTTATTTGTATATATTCCTTTTTAATTTAGTTTTCAATTTTATTTCATTTTTCGTTTCATAATATTATTTTCGTTTTACTTTTTGTTTTGTTTTATTTTATTATTTCGTTTAAAATATTTTACTATTTTTTTTTCTTTATTTATTTATATATTTTCTATTTCATTTCCTATTTTATTTCATTTTTTGTTTCATCATTTTATTTTAATTTTATTGTTTTATTTTATTTTATTACTTTGTTTTATCATATTTTACTATTCTATTCTATTCTATTTTTTATTTATATATTTTCTATTTCATTTTCTATTCTGTTTCATTTTTTGTTTCATAATTTTATTTTAATTTTATTTTGTTGTGTTTTATTTTATTTGATTATTTTGTTTATTTTGTGCCGGACGGCACTTAACCATGTAGTAAGCGCTGAAACTATCAGTTGTTTTAAAAAACGATTAGACAACTTTATGGATGGGGATGACAGGTGGTGATGGATACGGAGCTGCCTAGTGTAGGCCTTATGGTCTTTTGCAGTCTCCTTTATTTCTTATGTTCTTATGTTCTTTTACCTTTTACGCCAGACGATTTTATTCGTCTCTAAATCTGTCCCTACACGATCAATATTATTGCGCAATATTCCGCATTGCACAATATTACTGACGGTATAGTGAAGGGATTATTGAAGAAAACCAATATCGTAAGTGGAGTAGGAAACACAGGAGCCTTAGTCCGAGTTTATTCCTGACTGGTTTCGCAAGTATGCTTTTTCAAAGGAATTCCTTTGAAAAAGCATACCTGCGAAACTAGTCAGGAATAAAATCCGACTAAGACTCCTGTGTTTCTACTACACTTACGTCAACCTGTCAGAATGTCTCAACAAAGACAATATCATCAAATGTACAGGCTAAACAATGTGTGCTTCTTCAATACCATCCCTACACCGTCAATAATATTGCGCAATATTATTGACGATGTAGAGATGGTATTGAAGAATGATACAATACACTGAAGACATCAAATGTACAGGCTAAACAATGTGTGCTTCTTCAATACTAATCCTACACCGTCAATAATATTGTGCAATACGGAATATTGTGCAATAATATTGATCATGTAGGGTCCGATTAATGCACTCCCAGCTCCCCACACCCAGAACATCCGGTCTAATTCATCCGGAAATTTCCGGAACAGATGCCTTTGAGTACCGGACCTTCCTTCTTCAAAATTTCGAAAAGACATTCCAAAATTACCGGAAGGTAACAAGACTCTTCTGGAAGTCTCGGAAGATTCCGGGTTCCGGTCAATTTACCCCGGAATCTCACAGTCCCGTCTTCCGCCCACACCCCCAGGACCTTTCCCCTGGAAGATTCGTCCCGGAGGTTCCGCCCGGAACCGGGAAAGCCCCCCCCCCCTCCCGGAACCGGGAGGCAAAAGTCGCCGGATAATCACGTCTGTGCTGAGTGAGTCCCGGCCGAGTGTTTGCCGGAGGCCTCACGGACGTGCTCGCGACCCGGGTCCGGGGATTAGGGGAAGGAAGGAGGTGGGAGGAGGGGGAGGGGGAGGGGGAGGAGGAAGGTGGGTGGGGGAAAGGGAGGAGGTGGGAGGAGGGGGAGGGGAGGGGGAGGAGAAAGGAAGGTGGGAGAAGAAAAGGGAGAAGAGAGATGGGAGGAGGAGAGGGAGGAGGTGGGAGGAGGGGGAGGGGGAGGGGGAGGAGGAAGGTGTGTGGGGGAAAGGGAGGAGGAGGGGAGGGGAGGGGGAGGAGAAAGGAAGGTGGGAGGAGAAAAGGGAGAGGAGAGATGGGAGGAGGAGAGGGAGGAGGTGGGAGGAGGGGGAGGAGGGAGGTGGGTGGGGGAAAGGGAGGAGGAGGGTGGGGGGAGGAGGGGGAGGGAGGGGGAGGAGAAAGGAAGGTGGGAGGAGAAAAGGGAGAGGAGAGATGGGAGGAGGAGAGGGGAGGGAGGAGGTGGGAGGAGGGGAGGAGGTGGGAGGAGGAAGGAGGTGGGAGGAAGAGGGGTAGGAGAAAGGAGGAGGGGAGGAGAAAGAAAGGTGGGAGGGGAAGGGGCAAGGGCTATTGGAAGAGGAAGGAGGAAGGAGGAAGGTGAAAGGGGGAGGTGGAAGGGGTAAGGGGAGAGGAAGACGTTTGTAGGGAGGGGGAGGGGAAAGGGGAAAGTAGGTAAGGGGGGAAAGGGGAAAGTGGGTAAGGGAGGAAAGGGAAAAGTAGGTAAGGGAGGAAAGGGGAAAGTGGGTAAGGGGGGAAAGGGGGGAAGGGGATGAAGGGGGAAAGGGGACGATATAATGAATAGATTAGAATGGGAATGGTATGCACAGATTGGATAAAAGATTTCACCATATGTTGTGTGTGTGTTAGTGTGTGTGTGTGTGTGTGTGTGTGTGTGTGTGTGTGTGTGTGTGTGAGAGATGAGAGAGGAGAGAGGAGAAGAGAGAGAGAGGAGAGCTAGAGAGAGAGAGAGAGAGAGAGAGAGAGAGAGAGTTATTCAATGTTATACGGAAATGAATAATATACTGTATATCATCCAAAATGAATGTGAATAAATAACATAATGAACATATATGCATGCGTGTAATATATATGCATACATACACACGCACACACACACACACACACATATATATATATATATATATATATGTATGTATATATATATATGTATATATATATATATATATATTATGTATGCATATATACTCCAAAGTTTCACAAAGCACACGTGAATACACAAATTATGCTAAATTCCCATGTGTCAAACCTGATCTATATATATACCACTACTTTGTACACATTTATTCTCTTGTCATCCTTGAAGATGTGATTATATCACGAAAGCGCTCTGATATAGAAATTTAATTTTCCTTTCACTGTGGTGTTTATCATATATATATATATGTTTATATATATATATATATATATGTGTGTGTGTGTGTGTGTGTGTGTGTGTGTGTGTGTGTGTGTGTGTGTGTGTGTGTGTGTGTGTGTGTGTGTGTGTGTGTGTATGTGTGTGTGAGTGTATGTGTGTGTGATATTGCCGTAAGCTGCTAATATATCTTTCCTTAATCACATTAGCGAAAATAGTTGAGAGAAAGAAAAACGTCCGCCACGTTCAATAGCCGTTCTCGGCCAACGAAGCTCCCGAACGTGTTTACCTTCCGTCATCCTGAGCGAAAATGACCAAAATTCTCTCTCAAGTGCCGCGAAACGGCCGGACAAAAATGATTTCGCGCGAAACTTTTCGGGAAGGGCGCGGCTTTTTGTGTGTATAATTTGTGCCGCGTCTCGTATCACTTCGTTCGCGTACGGATCATTTCGCTCTCTCTCTCACACACACACACGGATCAAGGTCCTTGGGCCTGTGTGCGTGTGAGATTCCCCACCATGGTCTTGGATCACGTGTTGGACTCGTGATCAACAGCTATTTCCCTCCCGCAAGAGAGCTCAGAGCTCATATACGACCGATCTATGGGTAATACTATGACCTTACACGCACACACACACCCAACTCCCCGCCCACGACAGTTGGAGTAACAACTCACAGCGCAGCGATACTGAACTTATTTCAGCCCTGGGCGGGATTCGAACCCGGACTTCCGTAGTTGCAGCCAGGAACTCTAACCACTGCGTCATCGTGTGTGTGTGTGTGTGTGTGTGTGTGTGTGTGTGTGTGTGTGTGTGTGTGTGTGTGTGTGTGTGTATGCTTGTTTATGTGCGCCTGTATTTACCTAATTATAGTGTACAGGAAGGGAACAACACCCGTGGGTCCTATTTCTTACTCTCCAAAGGCACCATGTACACACGCATGTACACACGCCCTTACACATGTACACATAAATAAGTATAAGTGTCCTTTCACGCTTTATACCTCTTGTTTACACTTACTACACTGTAGTAAGTGGTCTGAGAGCGCGTGCGCGCGTGAGTGTGTCTGGGGCATGGGGGCTTCGAGGTTTGGGGGCTTGGTGGGCTTTAGGAGGCTTTAGGAGGCTGTCGGGACCAAAGTGTCTGGAAAGGCTGAGACTTCCAGAGGCGTGGGAACCACGAAATGGCAAAGAGACCGACAAATAGATATTCAAACAAACAAATAAACAAAACAAAACAAAAATCCCCACAGCTGTCGAAAGCATCAAAGAGCTTCAGCATATGGTGCAGCATGACACGTGGATATGTCAGGAAGCATAAGAGAAGATATGCTGTATTAATTCGTCCAGAAACGATCGTAAACGTTTCTCACATTGACGTAAAGGTCACAACTCGTGACGTCATTGTGACCTTGAACTTTGACCTTGATCGAAGAAAACGGATAAGGTCAATCCTTGGAATCATCTTTGTAAGGTAGCATAGTATGCTTACGATCAAAGCACGTTAAGAGGCCAAAACGTTTGCGAAAACGTTAGACAGACAAACGTTTCACAGAACAAAATAAAGCTACACTTTTGACAACAAACAAAAACATAGATGTATACACGAATATAGAAATAACGAAACACGCCATAGAATGGCTAAACCAAACTATATAGAAAACGTTTGAACAAAAACATCATATGGTTTAACGTCACAAACCCCCCCTTATCGGAGGCTAGGACGGTGCCCCTCACAGAGGACTTTGTAACGTGAAATTGAACGAGACCATGCCCTTGGTTCAACTTCGTCGGTGGCAGGGTTCGAGCCGCCATCCCCTCGACCTTCGCCGCAAGTAACGACGCCTTAACCCGCTCAGCCAGTGAGCTTCCAAATAGAAAATAATAACCACGAAAACGTTAATGACAAAAATATACAAATAAAGAAAATATAATAGCAGACATGACGCCATCGCAGTGATGACACGAAATATCGAATATATATATATATATATATATATATATATATATATATATATATTTTTTTTTTTTACCGTTGCCGGACTCCTAGAGGTCGCGGGTCTCGACCAAGACAAGGTTCGAAACAACTGATTGATTGATTGATTGGAGGACAGACCTCCATGTGTTGGGCATCAGCTGACGTCTATCAAGAATAGATTAAAGTTGACAAATCATTTCCAACCTCAACAATTTCCAAGTCAGTCGCCGGGCGATTTTATTCAACTTACGAGTGACGTCACCGTACCCAAGGGGGGGGGAACGGGACTATTAATCCCCCGTTCACACTAGCGGTCTGAACCGCGCGGAAACCGCGGCGGTACCACATAGTCAAAGAAAAAGTGCGCGGTTGTGTGTGAACGTCTCCACTGACTTACACTGTAATTGAACCGCCGCGGTTCAAACCGCTAGTGTGAACAGGGCCTATGACCCTTTGTCTACGAGGACCGACTTTACTTATTTTATTCTGGCTAACCAATAGACTATTTTATTCACCTGAAGAGACCAAGAGTGAATGGTGATCTAATAGAGGTATTCAAATGGGTCAAGGGCTTTAACAAGGGTGGTGCAGGCAAGGTCATCATATTAAGACAAAAGGCAGGACTCGCAGTAATGGGTTTAAATTGGACAAATTTTAGTTTAAGAAGGAAATAGGCAAGAATTGGTTTACCAATAGGGTAGTTAACGAATGGAATAGACTTAGTAACCTTGATGTGGTTAGCGTTGAAATTATTGGCTGTTTTAAAAGAAGGTTAGATAGCTTTATGGATGGGGATGACAGGTGGCAATGGACATGGAACTCCCTAGTGTAGGCCTTAAGGTCTCTTGCAGTCTCCTCCATTCTTGTGTTCTAGTCCTTAAGAGACAATTAGATAACTTCATAGATGGGGATAACAGGTGGTGAAGGCCACTACACTACCTAGTGTAGGCCTTAAGGTCTCTCCATTCTTCTATTCTTATAAATCAGCGGCATACTTGAATGATTTGCTTTTGGCTAGACCTAGACATGTTGATGACGCCATGTGAATAAAATCACCTGACGACAGCCAGAATAGAATATATAGAGTGCTGGTGAACACAACTGAGGCCTCGTTTATATATTTGATTCTGGCGACAAGAGTAATTAAGTCAACAAATTAATAATGATATAATTAATATTTGTCGACCCCGCCAATGACAAGGGACATATATCTCCTTGTCAATTAAGAGGCTAAATCCTGTGATAAATTACATCTCATTACACACACACACACACACACACACACACACACACACACACACACACATACACACACAAACACACAATTAGTTAAATCTGAACCCGTAGTGTATATGTGTTCGTGTGTGTGTGTGTGTGTGTGTGTGTGTGTGTGTGTGTGTGTGTGTGTGTGTGTGTGTGTGTGTGTGTGTGTGTGATTCACCATGGTCTTGGATCACGTGTTGGACTCGTGATCGACAGCTATTTCCCTCCCAAAAGAAAGCTCAGAGCTCATATATATATATATGACCGATCTATGGGTAATGCTGTGACCTTACACGCACACACACACACAATTCACCGCCCACGAAAATTGGAGTAACAACTCACAGCGCAGCGATACTGATATTATTTCAGCCCTGGGCGGGATTCGAACCCGGACTTCCGTAGTGGCAGCCGGGAACTCTAACAACTGCGCCACGAGTTGTGTGTGTATGTATAACGAGTCTCCTCCGCGGCCCTATAAGCATTTTTTTTGGGGGGGGGGGGATAACCGGAACTCCCCTCACGTTCTGGGGAGGAGAGGGGGGAACAGAGGGGAACAGAGGGGAGGGGGAAGAGAGGGGGGAAGAGAGGGGAGGAGGGAAGAGAGGGGGGAAGAGAGGGGGGAAGAGAGGGGAGGGGGAAGAGAGAGGAGGAAAATAGAGGGAAAAGAGGGTGAAAAGAGGGGGAGAGAGGGGAGGGGGAAGAGAGGGGGGCAAGAGGGAAGAGGGAAAGAGAGGGGAGGGGGAAAATGGGGAAGAGAGGGAGAGAGAAGAAAGGGGAGGGGGAAGAGAGGGGGAAGAGAAGGGGGAAGAGAAGGGGGAAGAGAGGGAGGGGAAGAGAGGAAGGGGGAAGAGAGGGAGGAAGAGAGGGAGGGGGAAGAGAGGGGGAATAGAGGGGGAAGAGAGGGGAGAAAGGAGGGGCGGGGGATGAGGGGGAGGAAGAGAGGGGGAAGAGAGGGAGGAAGGAAGAGAGGGGAGAGGGAGGAGGGAAGAGAGGGGGAAGAGAGGGAGGAAGGAAGAGAGGGGAGAGGGGAAGAGGGGGAAGAGGGGAGGGGGAAGAGAGGGAGGGAGGAAGAGGGGAGAGAGAGAGGGAGGGGGGAAAGAGAGGGAGGGGGGAAAGAGAGGGAGGGGGGAAAAGTGCGTTTACCATTTACGCTGTTTACACAAGAGTGGGTTGTTTACTTGCGTCTGCTCACGTTTGGGCTTGTTTGCTTTCCCCTCATCCCCACCCCACCCTCTCTCCTCGAATGCACTTGTTCCTCTCTCTTTCTCTCTCTCTCTCTCTCTCTCTCTCTCTCTCTCTCTCTCTCTCTCCGAAAATATCAGTGTAA
>NC_134802.1:57242083-57247083 GCF_046742065.1 Oratosquilla oratoria | reverse complement strand
CCTACCAAATCACTTAACCCATATATATATATATATATATATATATATATATATATATATATATATATATATATATATACATATATATATATATATATACACACACACACATACACATAAAGGATTACAAAGGCGGAGCATGCCGACAGGAGACCTTTTGATCCATATCTAGGTCGGATGCAAAAAAAAAAAAAAAAAAAAAAAAAAAAAAAAAAAAAAAAAAAAAAAAACACTTGCCCAATACTGTTTTAAATTGACCAGTTCTTGCCCAAGCAGAAGCCCAATGTCTTCCCCAATACTTTTCTCAAGGACTAGACAAATAAATTCTCAAAAACCTGACCAGTTCTTCCCTAGTACTTTGCCCAAGCCTTTTGCCCAAACCAAGTCTATACCTATTATAATGCCTAACGCCTTGCCCAATACCTGGCCCACCGTATTGCCCAAGCCTCAACCCAGTGTGTTGCCCAATAACTTGTCCAGCGTATTGCCCAAGCCTCTACCCAGTGTGTTACCCAATAACTTGTCCAACGTCTTGCCCAAGCCTCTAACCAGTGTGTTGCCCAATAACTTGTCCAATGTCTTGTCCAAGCCTCTACCCAGTGTACTGTTCAATGCTTTGCCCAATAACTTGTCCAATGTCTTGCCCAAGCCTCTACCCAGTGTGTTGCCCAATAACTTGTCCAACGTCTTGCCCAAGCCTCTACCCTGTGTGTTTCGCAATAACTTGCCCAACGTCTTGTCCAAGCCTCTACCCAGTGTACTGTTCAATGCCTTGCCCAATAACTTGTCCAATGTCTTGCCCAAGCCTCTACCCAGTGTGTTGCCCAATAACTTGTCCAACGTCTTGCCCAAGCCACTACCCACTGTGTTGCCCAATAACTTGTCCAGTGTCTTGTCCAAGCCTCTACCCAGTGTACTGTTCAATGCCTTGCCCAATACCTTGCCCAACGTCTTGCCCAAGCCTCTACCCAGTGTGTTGCCCAATAACTTGTCCAACGTCTTGCCCACGCCACTACCCAGTGTGTTGACCAATAACTTGTCCAGTGTCTTGTCCAAGTCTCTACCCAGTGTACTGTTCAATGCCTTGCCCAATACCTTGCCCATCGTCTTGCCCAACCCTCTACCCTGTGTAATGTCCAATACCTGGCCCAGTGTCTTGGCCAATTCCTTGGCCAACATCCGGAAGAAAGAATCCGCGGAAACTTTCTTCCAGGGCGTTTGTCCGCCCATTAGGCCGACGAAGGTTCCCCTCCCCTTCCCCCCCGGGGCTCCGGTAACTTAACCTTCCCTCAGGTAAGTCTTGCCCTTGCAACTTCGCTTGCAACTTTGCAACAAACTGCTAATTCCCCCCTCCCCCTTCTCCCCTTCCCCCTCCCCTCCCCCTTCCCCCCTTCCACTCCCTGAGGTCGGAAAAAATTACCCCCCCACACTCCCCCATCGACTCCTTACATTCCTTAGACCATGTTTATTTTAGCGGTTTGAACCGCGCGGACACCGCGCGGAAACCGCGGCGGTACCGCATATTCAAGGAAAAAATGCGCGGTCGTGGGGGAATGGTTTTGTTTTCCTGTTCCCTCACCCCCCCCCCGTCTCCCTGGACTTCCCTCTCCCTCCATCTCCACCACCCCTTCTTCTTCCACTCCCTCCACCTACCCCTTCCACCTCCCTCCACTTCTTCCCTGACCCTCCCTCCTTCTTCCCCTCTCTCCACCTCCCACTCCCATCCTCCCTGGTCCTCATTCTACCTCCTTCCTCCCTCCACCTATCCTCTTCCCCTCCACCTCCCCTAGCCTCCCCACTCCACCTACCCTACCCCAAACTCCTCCCCCTCCACCTTCCTCCAACACCTCCACCTTCCCTATCCTCTACCTCCTCCCTTTCCTCTTCCCCCTCCCCCTCCATCTTCCCTACCCCTCGTACCCTCCTCCTTCCCCTCCCTCCATCTCCCCTCTTCTCTTGCCCCCCCCACCTCCTCCCCCCGGCCCCAAAGGACCTCTTTGGGATCCAGATGTCTCTTGTCTGTGTCCAGTTGCCAAATGTCCGTCCACTTCCCGGAACATTTTCTCCTCCTCTTTTTTCTTCCTCTTTTTTCTCCCCCTCCTCCTCCTTTTCTTAATATTTTTTTCTCCTCTTCCTTCCCTTTCTCTCCTCTCTCTCCTTCACCATGCACACACATACACACACACACACACACACACACACACACACACACACACACACATATATATATATATATATATATATATATATATATATATATATATATATATATATATATATAATTTATTATCATCATTATTATCATTTAACATTAATCTCTTACTTTCACTTTGCTGTCTCTATACATGTTATTTTCAGCTGCCACCAGAGGGACTATGACCTTCCGTTTTCTATGACCTCATCCAATATCATCTTGTGGTTCTTTGCTTCTTCCAATGTCCCCAATTATTCTCCTCCTCCTCCATTTCTTCTTACTCTTCCTCCTCCTCTTCTCCCTCTCCCTCCTCCTCCTCTTCTTACCCCTCATCCTCCATTTCTTCTTACTCTTCCTCCTCTTCTTCCTCTCCCTCCTCCTCCTCTTCTTACCCCTCCTCCTCTTTTGTCTTCTCTTCCTTTCTTTTATCTCTTCTCTCCTATTCCCTTGTTCTCTTCTCCTCTCTTCCTGTTCCTTCTAATCCCCTCTTCCCTCCTCGTCTTCCTCCTCCTCCTCCTCCTCAAGGCTTAAGTCTGAGCTCGCTTGTATATCTTCCTTCCTTCGTCTGCCACAATGTCGGTGGTCCTCCAGTTCATCTCCTCCTCCTCGTCTTCTTCCTCCTCTCCTTCTTCTTCTTCCTCCTCCTCCTCCTCTTCTACTTCTTCCTCCTCCTCTTCTTCCTCCTTTTCGCCCTCTTCCTCCTCTTTATCCTCTTCCTCCTCCTCTCCTTCTTCCTCCCCCTCCTCTTCTTCCTCTTCCTCCTCCTCTTCTCCCTCTTCCTCCTCCTCCTCTACTACCACCTTTTCCTCTTCTTCCTCCTCCTCCTTTTCTTCCTCCTCGTCCTCTTCTTCCTCCTCCTCGAGATCTCGAGATGTTCCTCAATCTTACATTATAATCAGCATCCCTACACCCTTCCCTCCTACATCTACTCGTCTTCCTTGTACTCCCCCTACTCTCCTCTACCACCCACTCCCCGTTTTCTTCCTTAACATTTCCCCCCCACTCTCCGTTTTCTTCCTGAACGCTTCCCCCACTCCCCGTTTTCTTCCTGAACGCTTCCCCCACTCCCCGTTTTCTTCCTGGAGGCTCCCCTACCCCCCGTTTTCTTCCTGAAGGCCCACCCCAATCCCCGTTTTCTTCCTGAAGGCCCACCACAATCCCCGTTTTCTTCCTGAACGCTCCCCCACTCCCCGTTTTCTTCCTGAAACCCCCCTCACTCCCCGTTTTCTTCCTGAAGGCCCACCCCACTCCCCGTTTTCTTCCTGGACGGCCCCCCACCACCCCCCGTTTTCTTTTTGGACGGCCCCCACCACTCCCCGTTTTCTTCCTGAAGCCTCATGAGACCCTCCCTTCTTCAGCGCCTTCTGACCACTATCAGGAACTCCCTCGCTCCATCTCCCTCCCTCTCTCCCTCCCCTCACTTCCTCCCCTCTCCTCCTCCTCCTCATCATCATTCTCCTTCTCCTCCTCCACCGCCACTCACAGGACACATGGCTTTCTTATATCGTCCCTTAAGGTGCGTTATACTCGGTACGATTATCGTTCAACGATTATCGTTCATAGCGCAACGATAATCGTGAAACGATTGTCTGGAGGGTTAATCCTTCGTTTTTGCTTCGAGCGACCGCAGCTAGAGTCGCTGAAAACGAAGAATTTGTGCTCTAGGGAATCGTTGGAAGATAATCGTTGAGCCATGAACGATCATCGTTGAGCCATGAACGATCATCGTTGAACGATTTTCGCAACATAACTACTACATGTCTCCTCCGTTTTCCTCCGCCTTCTCCATCTTTCCTTTCTATTTCCAACATCAATCAATCCCCATCAATCTTACCAGACTGAAGACTTTGTAGTCCATGACGCGGTCAGACGAACAAAAATAATGTAGATAAATAAAGATAAATAAACAAATAAAAACATAAATAAATAAAAAATAAATAAAGGAATATCAATCGACGATAAACCCTCGGAATGCGCAAACCTCCGCCATGGATTTTCGTAAAAAATAAATAAATAGATAAATGAAAATGAATAAAATAAAAATAAAATTTAATAAATAAATAAAAATAACAATAATAAATAATAAAAAACTATATAAAAATCTACGAACGCCATCACCCTTTTTATTCAATTTAATTTATTTTTTTATTTTTTTATTTAATTTCATTTATTATTTTTCATTTATTTACTGATTTCATTTTATTTTTTATTCTTTTTTTATCTATTATTATCATTATCATCATTATTATCATCATTATTATTACTATTTATTTTATTTTCTATTTTTTATTCTATTTATTTATTTATTTATTTATTTTATTTTATTTATTTATTTATTTATTTATTTATTTATTTATTTATTTATCTATTTATTCATTTATTTATTTATTTATTTTATTTTATTTATTTATTTTTTATTTTTTTTGTCTTGCAGACTCTGGAACAGCCAAGAAGGGCCTCCGATCTCTGTATGTATCCGAGGGGCCCGGCGCACCCAGACGAAGACAATGGGACTCGGGCCAAACCGGCCGGCCGACCACCTTTGAATCCCTCCAAATTGGTCTTTCAAAGACGAATCAGTCTTTGAAATAGCTGCCACTGCGTGTATGTATGTGTACGTGTGTGTGTGTGTGTGTGTGTGTGTGTGTGTGTGTGTGTGTGTGTGTGTGTGTGTGTGTGTGTGTGTGTGTGTGTGTGTGTGTGTGTGTGTGTGTGTGTGTGTGTGTGTGTGTGTGTGTGTGTGTGTGTGTGTGTGTGTGTGTGTGTGTGTGTGTGTGTGTGTGTGTGTGTGTGTGTGTACGTGTGT
>NC_134802.1:57224583-57234583 GCF_046742065.1 Oratosquilla oratoria | reverse complement strand
CAACCCATGATGACGAGTATCAGACCGGATAGGACAGACTCCAATGTCCGGTCTTATCCGCAAGTTGCGGTTTTTAGACCAAAAGTCTCGATTTGTCTTCCGCAGCCTAACAATATTCATAACCGCAATATTGCGATACTGAAAATGCAATATAAGCATGGGTTGGATCTGCTGTGCAAGTTTAGATCGCAATATTGCAATACTGAACAATTTTAACTCATGATCCCACCCAGATGTATCGATAGGTCTTCCGCAATCTCACAATGCTCAAAGACCGCAACATAGTGATACTGAAGAATTCAAGAAAATCATGGATTAGTACCGCCGCACTACCTTAGATCGCAATATTGCGATTTTGAGCAAAATTTACACCCATAATCCCACCTATTATTTCCATCTCCTGAACAAGTGTTTTTTTATTTTCAAAATTTGCGGATCACTTACATCAACCCGTATATCAATCAATCAATCAATCAAATAAGCCATCCTCAGTCCACTACTGAACAAATGCCTCCTTCATAGCATTCTATAATTCACACGACCGAGCCATCCTCTGCCAAGTCACTCCTACAAACTTCTCGATCTCGTCTCTCCACCTTCTGTCTGGTCTCCCTCTTCCACGCTTCCTTTCTCGCGGCGTCCACTCAGTAACACACTGAATTAGATAGGATAGAGTCCCTTTTTTCTAAGCATTTAGTGTTAAAAACATTATAGAAATCATCGCTATGTTCTATAAGACGCAACTAGCCGTGACGGGATTAACATTAACATGTTAAATTCCCCATCTTGCGGACTACTTAGTAGATTGCGGACCCCGGGTAGAAAACACTAAGCCCATCAACACCCACTTACCCGCCCTCTCACCCACCCACCCGCCTTCAACTCACCCACGGACACAATCCTTAGCCACTCACCCACAATCACCCTCTACCCCCCCAACCCCCCAACCCCCCCACCAACACTCTGCGGGTTCCCCACACGAGCACCTTGGCGCGTGTGTCACGATGGGCCCCGTGGCTATGTATTGGAGACCAGCTCACTTCAGAAGGAAAGAGGGGAGAGGGGGGAAGGGGAAAAGGGGAGAAAAGGAAAGGTGGAAGGGAAGGGGGAGGGAAAGGTGGAAGGGAAGGGGGAGGGAAAGGTGGAAGGGAAGGTGGAAGGGAAGGGGGAGGGAAAGGTGGAAGGGAAGGGGGAGGGAAAGGTGGAAGGGAAGGGGGAGGGAAAGGTGGAAGGGAAGGGGGAGGGAAAGGTGGAAGGGAAGGGGGAGGGAAAGGTGGAAGGGAAGGGGGAGGGAAAGGTGGAAGGGAAGGTGGAAGGGAAGGGTGAAAGCACGAATGGGGGAGAGGGGAAGGGGGAGGTGAAAGGAGGGCAGGAAGGTACTAGAAGGGGGAGAGGGAGACAGGCGAGGAGAGAGGGGGGAGGGGAGGGGAAGAGATCAGAAGAAGAGACGAGATGGGAGCAAGAAGGGAGGGAGGAAGGAGAGAAAGAGGGGAGGGAGAGGATGGAGAGCTGGGGGAGGGGGAGGATGGAGAGCGAGGGGGAGGGGGAAGGGGAGGTGGAGTGGGAGGGTGAGAGGGGAGGGGGAAGGGAAGGGCGGGGGGAGGAGGGGATGGGGAGGGCGAGTGGGGAGGGGGAAGGGATGGGGGGAGAGGAGGGGGAGGGGGAAGGAAGAGGAGGGGGAGGGGGGGAGTGCTTGTTATGCTAGCGAATACACTGCATTCCACTAATACACACAATTTATTAACACAGTAAACCTTATGATGGATTTACACCAAGAGACGCTTATCAACTACCCCAACCATCACCTTTGCCCTATATGCTTGGATAGTCTTTGACAATAATGTGTTTATTCTTGCTGCCGTCAGGCGATTTTATTCAGCTGACGGAAAACTCCCATACGTAAGGGAAACCATCAAATGATTATAAAAAAAAGATAATGAAAATATAGAATAAAAATAGTAATGATAAAGGAATTAAATAAATGATAATATGAAGAAGAATTATTATGGCTAATTTGTATAGCGGTGTTTCATAAATGCATTTCTTTTTCACTAAAAAATATCAATGATATATACATACACATACACACATATACACATATATAATATATATATTTCGTTGCTATGTTATATATATATATATATATCTATATATATATATATATATATATATATATATATGTATATATATACAAGAACGCTGTGACAAAAGATAAAAAAAAAAAAAAAACGCCCATCAAACAACAATCCAGCTTAACCTATAAAATCAATACATTCAATTCGGTGACGCCTTTCTACCACAACAACATCAAAACAATTGACTTTCTTCAGACAACGCGCGGCGGCCCGCAGCGTGAACAATCTCCCCATCGCCCGTGACCCCTCAAAAGGGTTTACACTCCACAAATGAAATGAATAAAATTACGTCGAGTGTATTAAGATAGAATTGATCATTCGAGTTACCGAATTGATGGGAGTAGAGGCTGAAGGCTAGTCAACTCAGCTAAAGTCAATCAAATTGTTAAAACAAATATTTTATATTAATTTATTGGAGACGAAATTTTATTGCTTGTGTGATTAAAAATAAAAATAAATAAATAAATGTACCTAAAAATGCAATTGTATATATTTTATTCATACACATATATCTACATAAATATGTGCATATATAATACATACATTACATATATGCATATATACATGTGTGTATACACAGTGACGAATACAGACACACTTTAAAGCCTTGATTCTGGCTAGCGGCGGACCGTCATCCTTAACTAAAACACAGTCCCCCTTAAACCAGGTTAGCTAACTTAGGAACTAACCCAGTTAAACCAGTTTTGTGGTACTCTCCAGTTCAGTGCCAGCCACTTCAGTTGGCACCGTGCCACTTCATTCAGTCGAGTGTAGCCCTTCACACGAACAAGTACCTCTTGCGGTTAATCCTTGACGTTTGAAAACCCAGGCATATATACATAAGTACGTATTCATGTGCGTATAAATATATCGACATACAGTGTGTGTGTGTGTGTGTGTGTGTGTGTGTGTGTGTGTGTGTGTGTGTGTGTGTGTGTGTGTGTGTGTGTGTGTGTGTGTGTGTGTGTGTGTGTGTGTGTGTGTGTGTGTGTGTGTGTGTGTGTGTGTGTGTGTGTGTGTGTGTGTGTGTGTGTGTGTGTGTGTGTGTGTGTGTGTGTGTGTGTGTGCGTGTGTTTGTCATTTCCTTTCTTTCCCCATCTCTCTCTATCTCTTCCTCCCTCCATCCATCTCTCTCTCTCTCTCTCTCTCTCTCTCTCTCTCTCTCTCTCTCTCTCTCTCTCTCTCTCTCTCTCTCTCTCTCTCTCCCTCTCTCTATTTTCTCTGAACCCATGACCATCAAGCTCTTTCTTTGATCAACTCCTCTCTCTCACCATCACTTCCTCTTTTTCCTTTTTTCTGACGAAAACAAAGACTTTTTTCTCTTTATTACTCTTTTCTTTTTTATGAATATTACTTATAGTATATATCTATATACATTATATTATATATATATATATATATATATATATATAGAGAGTACACACACACACATATATATATACATATATATATATATATATATATATATATATATATATATAGAGAGAGAGAGAGAGAGAGAGAGAGAGAGAGAAACAAAAAATATGCAACAAAATAAAAATAGATTAGATACGTACGCAAACTGAAAGATACATAAACAAAATAAAATCAAACGAGATTGAGGAAGATAAAAAATAAATTAAAAAATAAATAAATAAATAAAAACAGGTGCCCATTTGGTCCATAGGACCTCAAGCAGCGATGAGTTCAAACTATGTATTGAAAACTACCCATATAAGGAAATAGTAGATTACAACATAACCGTATCCTACAAGGTTAAAAATACGTGTTACATAAGGTATAGTGTTAAGTTAACATTGAAGATGTACAGTAAAGGATTCAACATGTGGTCTATATGAGGTTGTGGTTGTGGTGGTTGTGGTTGTGGTGGTTGTGGTAGGGATGGTAGCATACCACTGTCACCATCGTAATCATCAAAATCATCAGAACTAATATCACCCTCATCAACATTTGTGTATGTATATATGTATGCATGCATGTGTGTGTATGTGCGTATTTATGTAAACATCTATGTGCGTATGTATGAATGTATGTTCGCATATGAGTATGTTTGTGTTTTTGTGTGAGTATATATGTAAATATGTATGTGCGTATGTGTGTATCCATACATGTATATGTATACATCTATGCATATGGTATGTATCTATGTATGTATGGACGTATGTATGCATCTATATATGCATGTACGTATGTGTGTATGCATGCATGTATATGTATGCATGCATGTATATGTATGTATGCATCTATGTATGTATGCACCTATATATGCATGTGCGTTTGTGTGTAACTATGAACGTATGTACGCATGTATGTACGCATGTAATAAGCACGTATGTGCGTACATATGTTATGAATGTATATACGTACAGTCACTGAAGAAATATCAGTAAGAAATCGTACGAAAATAGACGTAAGTAAACGCTAAACTCTGACACATTGTTCAAAATACTGGAAACTATTGGTACGACTGATATCAATGCGCCAGTGTTTTTCATAGCTTTGTAGTTTATAAATGTGCGTATGTGTGTGTGTACGTGTGTGTGTGTGTGTGTGTGTGTGTGTGTGTGTGTGTGTGTGTGTGTGTGTGTGTGTGTGTGTGTGTGTGTGTGTGTGTGTGTGTGTGTGTGTGATTTCAGTAACAGTAAAATATTAACAATTCTTGTCGGTGCAAATATAATTACTTTAGACCTTGTCACATCTTCACGCATTAAATGCTTATTCTTCACCACGTATTTTAACGTGGGAAAAAAGGTAGGGCGCAACTCTGTCATGGCTACCAACTGTACAGGAACACCGATTCTGTTGTTTCATTCGTCTTCCACGAACACTTAAAACCACCAACCGATATTTTTTCGAGTGACTGTACGTACGAATTAATAAGCAAAACTGAGGAGATGAGCATTAATTAATTGAAATTATTTCATGGTTCACGTTAAGGGATTGGCCTGGCGATTTGTGCTGAACATGTCCCCTGACTACACCAGAACGTGTATCAATTCAGCCGCGTTCAGACAGAGAATATCCTCAGTGATACGCTTGACCTTCTTTACCACGTGACCTTATTTGACCTTTTTTTACCACGTGACCTCACTTGACCTTTCTTTACCACGTGACCTTACTTGACCTTTCTGTACCAAAACGTGTGTATATCCATGTGTTTGTTCTGTCCTGCATATACGTTTTTATCTTATTTTATTTTGTTTTATTCATGTAATACACTGTTTGGAATTATTGTGTGACTGTTCGTTTTCATAATTGTTCGCGCAGTCTTGCTAACTCGTTTCGTTTTGTTTAATTTCATTTCATTTCATTTGAATGTGTTTTGTTTCATTTTCAATCTATTTCCTTTGATCTTTGACTTGTTTACTTCTATTCTTAAATGATCTAATTCAATTTTTATCTTTGTTTAATTTTACCTTTATTTCGTTATTATTATTTTCATTATTCATTTATATTATATATATATACATACATAAATATATGCAATAAAAACACTAGAAACGTGTGTTCACAAGTGCGTAAGTAACCACTAGGAAAAGTAAAATAACGAAGCAGAGCGCTTTCGTATAATTACATCTTCAGCACTGAGGATGTAATTATACGAAAGCGCTCTGCTTCGTTAGTTTACTTCCCTAGTGGTTACTTATGCGCACACACACACACACACACACACACACACACACACACACACACAAATATATATATATATATATATATATATATATATATACATACACACTTTTTTTTTTTTTTGCTGGTCATGTATTCAATTTGTTCCTCATGGGGGGAAACACGGGACTCCCCTCGTAGCTCTGGGGATTTAGAACCCCCAACCTCCCCCTCATCCCCCAATCCCCGCTGTAGAATATGGTCTACAATGTAATCTTCCCCACTCTACGAATGAGTGTCTATTCATTCCAGATTGGTAGCCAGGTAGAGGGTGGGGGGGGAAGGGGGGGACGAAGGAGAGGAGAGGGAATGGGGAGAGAGGGGAGAGGGGAGAGGGGGAGAGGGAGGAGGGAAACGGTGGGTAGAGGAGGAGAAAGTGGGAGGAGAGAGGGAAGTGGGAGGTGAGGGGGAGAGGGGGAGACGGTGAGTAGAGGAAGAGAAAGTGGGAGGAGAGGGGAAATGGGAAAGGGGGACGGGGAGAGAAGGGAGACGAAAAAAGAGAGGGTATAGGAGGAAACAGAGAGAAAGAGAGAGATGAGAGAGAGAGAGACAGAGAGAGAGAGAGAGAGACAGAGAGAGAGAGAGAGAGAGAGAGAGAGAGAGAAAGAGAGAGCGATGAGAGAGGTGAGAGAAATGCTAGACCTCCCATCGAGTTATAAACATTCCATTCGAAATATATATATATATATATATATATATACATATATATATATATATATATACACACATATATATATATACACATATATATATAAGTAATCACATCACCGTGATACGAAAATGCAAAACAACCACAGGAGAAGGGAAACTTGTATACAGTAAGTACTTTCGTATATTACATCTTCAGACTAAATGAAAGAGATACAGAGTTGTGTTTAAATATAATATACACAACTCCGTATCTCTTTGATTTAGTTTGAAGATGTAATTTACGAAAGTACTTACTGTCTACAAGTTTCCCTTCTCCTGTGGTTATTATATACACACACACACAATTATATATATATACACTTTGTATTCTGAAGACGTCTTAATAGACGAAAACGTTTAGTATTCCGTTCTTTAATCCCCGTGTGGTTTCTGCTAAATTGTCAATCACACGATCACTGTGATTATAATTGCTGCATATATACGAATATAACTGAGTCTAAGGTTCTGCCACTGAGGTGTGGAGGTTGGGGTTCGATTCCTGGTCTGATGACTTTTATATTCAGAGAGCAAAATAACCAAGATGCCATTAGCCAAGATGTCAAGAGTCAAGAGCCGAGAGCTTAGAGCCATGAGCCAAGATGTCAAGAATCAAGAGCCGAGAGCTTAGAGCCATGAGCCAAGATGTCAAGAGTCAAGAGCCGAGAGCTTAGAGCCATGAGCCAAGATGTCAAGAATCAAGAGC
The DNA here is from genome assembly GCF_046742065.1 of Oratosquilla oratoria. Classification (NCBI taxonomy): domain Eukaryota; kingdom Metazoa; phylum Arthropoda; class Malacostraca; order Stomatopoda; family Squillidae; genus Oratosquilla; species Oratosquilla oratoria. The sequence continues at coordinate 57,227,386 of NC_134802.1, read as the reverse complement.
CGAGAGCTTAGAGCCATGAGCCAAGATGTCAAGAATCAAGAGCCGAGAGCTTAGAGCCATGAGCCAAGAATCAAGAGCCGAGAACTTAGAGCCATGAGCCAAGATGTCAAGAATCAAGATGTCAAGAGCCATGAGCCAAGATGCCAAGAGCCTTGAGCCAAGATATCAAGAGCCAAGAGCTTATAACCATGAGCCAAGATGTCAAGAATCAAGAGCCGAGAGCTTAGAGCCATGAGCCAAGATGTCAAGAATCAAGAGCCTAGAGCTTAGAGCCATGAGCCAAGAGCCATGAGCCAAGATGCCAAGAGCCAAGATATCAAGAGCCAAGAGCTTATAACCATGAGCCAAGATGTCAAGAATCAAGAGCCGAGAGCTTAGAGCCATGAGCCAAGATGTCAAGAATCAAGAGTCGAGAGTTTAGAGCCATGAGCCAAGATGTCAAGAATCAAGAGCCGAGAGCTTAGAGCCATGAGCCAAGATGTCAAGAATCAAGAGCCGAGAGCTTAGAGCCATGAGCCAAGATGTCAAGAATCAGGAGCCGAGAGCTTAGAGCCATGAGCCAAGATGTCAAGAGCCATGAGCCAAGATGCCAAGAGCCTTGAGCCAAGATATCAAGAGCCAAGAACTTATAACCATGAGCCAAGATGTCAAGAATCAAGAGCCGAGAGCTTAGAGCCATGAGCCAAGATGTCAAGAATCAAGAGCCGAGAGCTTAGAGCCATGAGCCAAGATCCTATGAGCCAAGATGTCAAGAGCCATGAGCCAAGATGCCAAGAGCCTTGAGCCAAGATATCAAGAGCCAAGAGCTTATAACCATGAGCCAAGATGTCAAGAATCAAGAGCCGAGAGCTTAGAGCCATGAGCCAAGATGTCAAGAGTCAAGAGCCGAGAGCTTAGAGCCATTAGCCAAGATGTCAAGAATCAAGAGCCGAGAGCTTAGAGCCATGAGCCAAGATGTCAAGAATCAAGAGCCGAGAGCTTAGAGCCATGAGCCAAGATGTCAAGAATCAAGAGCCGAGAGCTTAGAGCCATGAGCCAAGATGCCATGAGCCAAGAAATCAAGAGCCATGAGCCAAGATGCCAAGAGCCTTGAGCCAAGATATCAAAAGCCAAGAGTTTATAACCATGAGCCAAGATGTCAAGAATCAAGATCCGAGAGCTTAGAGCCATGAGCCAAGATGTCAAGAATCAAGAAGATATCAAGAGCCAAGAGCTTATAACCATGAGCCAAGATGTCAAGAATCAAGAGCCGAGAGCTTAGAGCCATGAGCCAAGATGTCAAGAATCAAGAGCCGAGAGCTTAGAGCCATGAGCCAAGATGTCAAGAATCAAGAGCCGAGAGCTTAGAGCCATGAGCCAAGATGTCAAGAATCAAGAGCCGAGAGCTTAGAGCCATGAGCCAAGATGTCAAGAATCAGGAGCCGAGAGCTTAGAGCCATGAGCCAAGATGTCAAGAGCCATGAGCCAAGATGCCAAGAGCCTTGAGCCAAGATATCAAGAGCCAAGAGCTTATAACCATGAGCCAAGATGTCAAGAATCAAGAGCCGAGAGCTTAGAGCCATGAGCCAAGATGTCAAGAATCAAGAGCCGAGAGCTTAGAGCCATGAGCCAAGATCCTATGAGCCAAGATGTCAAGAGCCATGAGCCAAGATGCCAAGAGCCTTGAGCCAAGATATCAAGAGCCAAGAGCTTATAACCATGAGCCAAGATGTCAAGAATCAAGAGCCGAGAGCTTAGAGCCATGAGCCAAGATGTCAAGAGTCAAGAGCCGAGAGCTTAGAGCCATTAGCCAAGATGTCAAGAATCAAGAGCCGAGAGCTTAGAGCCATGAGCCAAGATGTCAAGAATCAAGAGCCGAGAGCTTAGAGCCATGAGCTAAGATGTCAAGAATCAAGAGCCGAGAGCTTAGAGCCATGAGCCAAGATGCCATGAGCCAAGAAATCAAGAGCCATGAGCCAAGATGCCAAGAGCCTTGAGCCAAGATATCAAAAGCCAAGAGCTTATAACCATGAGCCAAGATGTCAAGAATCAAGATCCGAGAGCTTAGAGCCATGAGCCAAGATGTCAAGAATCAAGAGCCGAGAGCTTAGAGCCATGAGCCAAGATCCCATGAGCCAAGATGTCAAGAGCCATGAGCCAAGATGCCAAGAGCCAAGATATCAAGAGCCAAGAGCTTATAACCATGAGCCAAGATGTCAAGAATCAAGAGCCGAGAGCTTAGAGCCATGAGCCAAGATGTCAAGAATCAAGAGTCGAGAGTTTAGAGCCATGAGCCAAGATGTCAAGAATCAAGAGCCGAGAGCTTAGAGCCATGAGCCAAGATGTCAAGAATCAAGAGCCGAGAGCTTAGAGCCATGAGCCAAGATGTCAAGAATCAAGAGCCGAGAGCTTAGAGCCATGAGCCAAGATGTCAAGAGCCATGAGCCAAGATGCCAAGAGCCTTGAGCCAAGATATCAAGAGCCAAGATATCAAGAGCCAAGAGCTTAGAGCCATGAGCCAAGATGTCAAGAATCAAGAGCCGAGAGCTTAGAGCCATGAGCCAAGATCCTATGAGCCAAGATGTCAAGAGCCATGAGCCAAGATGCCAAGAGCCTTGAGCCAAGATATCAAGAGCCAAGAGCTTATAACCATGAGCCAAGATGTCAAGAATCAAGAGCCGAGAGCTTAGAGCCATGAGCCAAGATGTCAAGAATCAAGAGCCGAGAGCTTAGAGCCATGAGCCAAGATGCCAAGAGCCATGATGTCAAATGCCAAGATGCCAAGAGCCTTGAGCCAAGATATCAAGAACCAAGAGCTTATAAC